>NC_043701.1:9982923-9993343 GCF_006229205.1 Suricata suricatta | reverse complement strand
GATAGTTGCAAACGACATATCAGATAAAGGGCTAGTATCTAAAATCTACAAGGAACTCACCAAACTTCACACCCACAAAACAAATAACCCAGTGAAGAAATGGGCAGAAGACATGAACAGACACTTCTCCAAAGAGGACATCCAGATGGCCTACAGGCACATGAAATGATGCTCAACATCACTCATCATCAGGGAAACAAATCAAAACCACACTGAGATACCACCTCACGCCAGTCAGAGTGGCTAAAATGAACAAATCAAGAGACTATAGGTGCTGGCGAGGGTGTGGAGAGATGGGCACCCTCCTACACGGTTGGTGGCAATGCAAACTGTAACCTAGTAATTTAATTCCTGGGTGAACATACATAAATGGGTGCACGTGTCTGCCAGCAGACATATTCAAGACTCAGAGTAGCTGTGTGGATACACCCCAAGGATGGTGCACTATGTGATTTTGCCCAGGAAAGGTTTAAGAGCAAACAAACTAGTCTGTGGGGACGGATATCAGAACAGTGATTATTTTGGGTTGTTTGGGTTGTTTAAGAAGGCTATAAGGAAAATGTGGAAATATTCAGTATCTTGACTGGGATGTGGTTTACATGGGTATATACATATTCAAAAATTTACTTAAGCCTTGGGCATTTTATATATATAAGATATTTAATTCCTATATTGATTTAAAAAAGAGAAAAAATATAGGGGTGCCTGGTGGCTCAGTTGGTTAAGTGTCCGACTTCGGCTCAGGTCATGATGTCCCAATTCATAGGTTCAAGCCCCACATCGGGCTCTGGGCTGACCGCTTGGAGCCTGGAGCCTGCTTCTGATTCTCTCTCTCCCTCTCTCTGCCTCTCCCCCACTCACTCTCTGTCTCTCAAAAAAATAAACATTAAAACAAAACAGAAAAAATAGAAATGAACAGTAGAAAAAAAGAAGAAAAAAAAAAGAAGAAAAGGAGGAGGTAACATTTTGTTGGGAGAAAATAAAAAGGCCTGTATGAGGACTTCTACATAGAAACTGCTATGTTGCTGTCCCTGGGCTGCCTACGCTCTCCAATCCACGTCAGCCCTGATTGCAAATGATTGTTTGAATAAGAGAAAAATAAGGTGAAAATTGGGGAATAGCAAAGTAAAGTTAACACCAACTTTTATGGCCCAATATTATGATTGCCAGTGGACCCACTAACAAGAAAATGATACTAACTATAAAAATTCTAAATTGCTGTGTCAAGTCCTTACTTTCCTTTCCGGAAAGCTATGGCTACCTTGTGCATCATAACACTCGCTGTAAATTAGAAACCTCATTGTACTTCTTTCATCTGCAGAGACCGGTACTTAAAAAGAGGGTGGGCTTGCAATGGACTTGACAATTGAAACTCAGTTGCACAAAATCTTGCTACTCTGAGCAAAAATGGAAAGTTTCCCTCTCTTACACTGTAATCAGAACAATAGTCCGAGTTTATAGATTGGCTCCGGGTAGCCACTGAGACCAGAATGATTCAGGTTAAAATCTCTTTCAAACACGTAAGAAATTTTGGAACAGGTGAAATCAGCAGCAGTGTGAAATTTGGTGGGAGGGAAAAAGTCGTCACCACATTCAGCAGAATAGCACCTACTTCCCACAGATTCGGTGACAGAAATCCACAGTCATGCTTTGTGAGAAATTAAATTTTTTTAAATGTTTATTTATTTTTGAGAGAGAGAGACACACACACACGCACCGAGTGTGAGCAGGGAAGGGTCAAAGAGAGAGGGAGACAGAATCAGAAGTAGGCTCTAGGATCTGAGCTGTCAGCACAAAGCCTGATGTGGGGCTCGAACCCATGGACCATGAGATCATGATCTGAGCTGAAGTCGGCTGCTTAACCAACTGAGCCACCCAGGCGCCCTATGTTTTGTGAGAAATTAGAGGATTGAGTCATTATACCCTGACATGATTATTCTTTCTTTCATATAAATGTGGTCTCTACATTAAGAAGAACAGTTGAGAAGAAATAAAGGAAATAACATTTACTGAACTCCTAACATGTACCCAGGATTTTAACTTCTACCCCTCATTTAATTCTGAAACATCATTTCCACTTCATGGATGATGAAAGAGCCTCAGTAAATATAAACACCTAACTCCAGGAAGGACACCGGGATTCACCCCGGCTGGGTCTCACTCTCAAATGTTCCTTCCACAGGCTCCTTTTAAGGAAGGGTCCTCATAATTTTCTCTGTTTTTAGAATCACCCCACAATTTTAGGTAAATACGAAGCTACTGGTATAAATATGAGACCACAAAATCAGGGTTTTTTTTGTTTTTGTTTTTTTTTTTTTGCAAGAAAAGTATCTTTCATTTGCTATGAATCAAAGCTCTTTTAGCTTTGCTCTCATTCTTCTGCTTGGTAGAAATTTGACCTTAGTTAATTAAAGATGTCCTTAATTCTGGGTACTCTTATTCCTGAGGCTGCCCATAAATCTTGGGAGATGGATGCATATGTGAACCGGTTATTACCTGTTCAGACCGGCTTGGTTCCATGTCATCAGACCACGTGGGTTGTAACTGTGTCATTCAGAGGCTAAGACAGCCCCACGTCTGGCTCATATCTGAGAGTTCCTGGATCCTCTCTCGGACTCAGGAATATTTGTTTGCTTTTCTACTATAGGCTAGGTCACGGGAAGACCTGGAGGCTGTCTCTGGCCACGCTACTGTTTTTCTCTAACGATCTGTCACACCACAGGGGTGCACACATGGGGGATGGGGTTGTTGAGAACAGGGGGGTGGCTTTGGATCTTCTGTCTTTCAAGCCCTATTCTCTTCAATATTTAAACTTCTCTGGGTATTCTGCCCTTTCCCCTCCTCGTCCTCATAGTGTAAGGATAGGAGAGTGGGTAAGGCTAAAGGGAAGGGAAATATTTTCTTGTTTAAACAGCACACTCTCTCCCATCATTTTCATATGACGTAGAGACTTGTGTTGGCTCTCTTAAACTGATTTGCCCTTAAGGAGTCTCCCTAGAGGCAATGGATGCCCCCTCTGGGTTATGGAAAAGCTGGGGTGGTAGATAGAGTGGAATGTTGGATATATTATTCCTCTAGACTAAGCATATAACCAACACTCAGTAAAAACTTATTTAATTGAGTTAAATTAAATACTATAAAAGAGGTCATAAATTCCCTTTGTCTCAGTGCATAGGAATGGATTCAGGGCACCAGGAGCCCTGTTTCTTCAGAGACTCATTGTCTTCTTGGTTTTTAGGCCTTTCTTCATGTTATAATGGGATACAATTTACCTTAGCAATAAAACTAAATTGCATGTGTGTTAACTCTCAAGTCATTTGAACTTCAGCATTTTCCTTCTCTAATATTGAAATGAAAGGCTTGTGCCTTTAAAAAAATTTTTTTAATGCTTTATTTATTTTTGAGAGAGAGAGAGACACAGTGTGAGCAGGGGAAGGTCAGGGAGGGGGGAGACATGGGGCTCAAACTCATGGACCTTGAGATCATGATCTGAGTGGAAGTTGGACGCTTAACTGACTGAGCCACCCAGGTGCCCTGAAAGGTTTGTGTCTTAATAAAAGATTTTCATAAGTTGGAGAGGTAATCTGGGAGATGTTTGTAGGGATGGAGTGGCCTTCTTGTTTCAAAAATCATACTGTACTGGAGACAGGCTTGAAAATTGTATATACTTCAGTAATTTTAGTTTCTGTGTGGTGGTGTTGGTGGAGGAGGAGGAGGAGGGAGGAAATAGGAGAGCAAAAAGTCTGGAGTAATCCTACCTGCTTCTTTCTTTCATGTCAGTTGACTGTAATTTCTATCATTCACTCGTTTGTCCAGGTACTTACTGATTCGGTGTTGGTGCCAGTGTTCAGAAACTGTTCAGAAGATCAGTAAGTGGTAATTTCAATTTGGAAGAATTCACAGGCTGTGAGAGACACAGATGTGTGCACACAAATTTCAATAAAACGTAAGTCGTAGGAGAGAGATCCAAACAGAGTGCTATACTATCCTCTTAGACATGTAGCCATGTTTTGGGAAATTACGGAATGCTTTCTTGATGCTTCTGGATGGAGTCTTGAAGAATGAATCAGTTTCTGGGTGAGGGCAGGAGGGAAAGATGGGGGGCACCCCATGAAGAAGCTGTGCAAAGACAAGATTCTGAAAAGGAATGGTATGTATTCAGGGAAAGTATAATTAATTTGATGTGGCTGGACCATGGGAAGTACAGCAGGACAGAAGACCAAAAATGTAGGTTGGTGTGAATGTAGGAAGGGTGTGTTCATGCACATCATAATGCCAACTTCATTCTGCCTGCCGGCAACAAGAAAGACATCAAAAGTTTTTGAGCAGAGAAGTGACATGAGCAGGTGTACATTTTAGGAAAAAACTGTACTCAAAGTACGTAGGGAATGGTTTATAGGGAGAAGGTGGTGGAGGCAGCAAGACAAGTGAGCACAGGAGCCAGAAGGTGAGTGCTTGAAATAAAACAATGACAGAGGAGTGGGAAGAAAGACTGGGGGAGGAAGTAAAGGGGAATCAACAAGGCTTGGTTTGGAAGCATTTCTTCTCTTGATTTGGGTTCTCTGCGAAGCAGACCTGAGACACACCTGAATGGAGGAAGCACAGATGTGCTGGTAAGGAAGTGGGAAGTGACAGGTGGTGGACCCCGCCAGCAAGCGGCACGCTGTCACCACACAAGGCCACAGCCACATCTCTGGGGGACACTGTGTGAAGCTGAGCAAAGTACATTCCCCAGAAATGTCACCCTGTGGAGGGAGGGACTGGGCCATTTTATATTTATGTTCCTTTGCCTTCAAGTGGGCAAATGGAGAGGCAAAAATCATATCCTATGGGTCCAAAAAATAAATAGGGTGTGCCAAAGTGTCAAAACAAAACAAAACAAAAAAAGCTGTTAAAGCTATTGCTGAGGACAAGAGCAAAAGCACTCACTTGAGAAAGAAGACAAAAAAATTTTTTTTTTTAAATTTGGGTTAAGCATCTGATTTTGGGTCAGGTCATGGTCTCACAGTTCATGAGTTCAAGCCTTGAGTTGGGCTCTGCTGTCAGCACAGAGCCTGCTTGGGGTTCTCTCTCTTCTCTCTCTCTCTTCCCAACCATCCCCCACTCATATTCGCTCTCTCTCTTTTTCAAAATAAATTAAAATAAAACTTAAAAAGTTTTTGGAAGATGTCAACCAAAGGGAACAATTGGTTGAGAGGAAGATATTGAAGATGAGAGAAAGGCTTGTGATAACTAAGAAAAGAAATAATTTACAGAAATGGTGGAAGTGCATGAGATCAAAACCACAGCTTTGGCCGCTGGCAGTGGATCCAAAAGAAGAGGATGGACATTTCTCCCTCTGAGGTTTAACAGAAGGAAAGAAGGGCAGGTGTAAACACATTTTGAGGTGCAGGGAGGTCACTTGAAGGATCTCGTGCCTGGTGGCTTCATTTTCTGTGCAGTAAAGAAAAGAATGTGGATGAACCTAAGGGAGAGATTTGTCTTCCTCACAGACAAGATCTATCAGGGTTGAACATTCATCTGTCCAACACGATATATGTCCAGCATCCAGCAGTGTGGGTGGGAAATAGGAGATTCTCAAAAAATAGTTACTAAGTTGCATGACTGAATTAAAAATGGGGCATACTCTCACAGTTGGAAAAGAGTCAGAAATATGTGGGTCCAAATGCCACCTTGCTGTATCACACTGAATAAATTACTGAAGGGTTACGTTATAATGAAGCAAGAGCTAATTATTAGAACACGAAGTATTTTCCATCCTAAAAACATGTTTTCTCATCCTATTAGAGTTAAATATAGTATCCAAAATTTGAACAGGAGGTTATTCAATGCTGTTGGATTTCAAAACTTCCCTAAACATTACCCAGTGCCAGGAAGGAGAGCTAACATCACAGAAGACAGAATTAATATTTAGCAGACTTCCGAGAAGGTAGAGAAAGGACAAAAATCAATAGTGTGAGGTTTAATCAAGATAAATGGAAACCAATTCACTAAGGAAAGACTGAATCTGAAGAAAAAGAAAAAAAAAGGAAGTGAAATCCAGAAAATCATCGGTTTGGAGTCACTAATGTGGGGAAAAAAGTGCTGAAGTGATCGTCATCAATGAATTTAATGTGAGTTTACACTGAGAAGCTACTGTGGGAATTTATAAACTGACACCGCATACTTATCTCCTGGGGAATAACTCCTTTCTTTTTTTTTAAATCACAATGCTGAGTCCATATGCAAAATACAATATTGTTTTTCTATGGCCTTTAGTTTGTGTTCCTTGAAATGGCTCTAAGATATTTTAAGAAATGCAACAAAACTAACCCACCTAACTGCACAGTTGGAAGGCTGGTCACATCGCCCCGGGTCTCTGCTGCTCCTCAAACACGCCCCATCTCATTGTCCTTTTTGTCCCTTTGTTGTTTCTCTTGCCTCTGCCTGGACCTACCTGACTCCATCCTCTGGTTAGAGAGATTCAATTCACTCACTCATCTAGGCCAGCCTCAACTGTGATCTCACCTTGGTGAAGACGTTTTTGCTTTCTGCTGCTGTTTCCACTATACATGCTGCTTTCTGTTCTCTTTCCCTGGGAAACGGGACTGGGTTTGGGGGAAGTACTAGAATAGGAGGGAAAGTGGAGGGGGCAGTGATTTTGGCCTGGACAAGACTGGGTCTAGAAATTCAGCTTTCAGAATCATCTACATTTAAGAAAAGCCCTAAGTATAGACACGATTGTGAAGTAGACAGCTCGTTCTGTTACAGGCGCTCTGCATGATACACAGACGGTTGGGAACAGGAATGACCCCCACAGATCTCCTTGAAGTCATGTTACTGGATCTGTGGGCCACTTATCAAGGCCTGGCAGCCTCAAGTGCTAGAAGAAGGGGGCCAGAATGTAAGACTAGGTAGCTCACACCATCTGCTAAGTGGCTCTTCCTTGGAACATGAATTTAATCCTTTATCCAGGACCCTATGGATGGGGGTAGTCTTGCCAGGAGACACAAGAACACCAGGAATATTGCTTCTTTGCAGACTGCATGGTGTGGAAAGTGTCAGCACTGAGTGGCACACGTAACAGAAGAGGGCTATGTGGAAGGTTCAGGCCACCGTGGCACTTGGGTCATAGGATCCAAAGACCCTATGATATATGGGTGTTAATGGTGGGAAAAGATTCAGTGTGAATTTCATGGCAAGCCCCGGTGAGAAAATACTAACACAGGGCCGCCTGGGTGGCTCAGTCAGTTAAGCTTTTGGCTCTTGGTTTCAGCTTGTCATGATCTCGTGGTTGGTGAGCTTGAGCCCCACAGGGGGCGCTGTGCTGCCAGTGTGGAACCAGCTTGGGATTCTTTCTCGCCCTCCTTCTCTGCACCTCCCTGTCTCCCTCACCACCCCCACCCCCGTCTCTCTCAAAATAAATAAATAATCTTAAAAAATGTACTAACAGTGCCTGGAATTTGAAGCCAGGCCATGCCAAATGCAGCAAAGAATTATGTCATTTTAGAGATATTTCCTGGCATGTCACTGGGCCCTGGTAGAGGCTCAACACTTGATCATGAGGCATCCAGTGACTCTGCATCTGTGTCCACTGTGAGCTGTGTCACGTTGGATTAGCGGAGTCAGAAAGGCTGGCAAGCTCAGCGGGTGATTGCAAGTTGGGAATGGCACACCTGGAAGAGAGTCCAGAAGGCCATGAACAGGCTGAAAAAGCAGGTTCTCCAGACACTTACCCCAGTAATACCACTGCCCTTTCTCGACCCACCCCCATGGGTCTGGTGTATCAGAGGAAGGAGGAGGAAAGAGCTCAAGTTTGGTTTACGAAGGAGTCAGTGAGGTCTGAGTGTGAAAGCTGAAAATGGATGGCAGCTACATTACAGCCATATTCAAAGGTGCCTTTGAAGACAGCACAGAGGGAAAATCCTTCCTCTCGGGAGAGGTTAAAGCTCCTTTGTATATTTGTAGAAGTTTGGCAAGTTGATGTGTGAAGAATAATTAAATGCTCTCTCTATAACAAGCATCACACATTTCCTAGATCTATATTGGACTCAAGTAGCACAAATTCACTTAGGTAGCTTAAGTTAAAGTTTAATATGAAGATGCCGAAGTGTATCTTGGAAACTACTGAGTGACAGGAAAACCGGGCCAGGGATAAAATATGACTGGGACTTTCTGTCTTTCTTCCTCCTTCCCCTTCCTACTGTCCTGCTCTTCCTCCTCCTCCCATCCAGCCCCTTCCCCTTCTTACCTCCAAGGCCCCCTGCTGAGTACTTTTCTACCCTTCCCATCCTGTTTTCCTTCCCCTGCCCCTGCTCTTCTTCCTCCTTCTAATATCCCCTCCCTCTTCCTTTCCTTTCCCAACTAGCCTCCTCTCATCCACTCAATTCTGCTATTGAGGCTGGTATAGTCTAAAATTGCAGTCATTAGATAGATAGATAGTCATTAGAAGATAACTTGGCTCATCTGAAATTATATTCCCAAGTCCAAATAACCAAGGGAAGAATATTGTCCTGGCTATTTTTCAGCCATGGTCCAGTATCAAAGTCATTGTTACCATGAAGATTAGGGGAGAAAAATGGTCCTCAGAGAAGAGTATGCTGTTGGTGTTGGGATAGGAATGGGATCCAGGGGGGTGGGGCATGGCTGTCCAGGAAGCCTGTCTATTAGATGTCTATTTCCTTTCATCTGGTGTGAAAATTCCACTGAAATGCCTACCTCTTCACAAATAAAAATGAATCAGAAGATAGAAAGTTCTCAATAAACATGGCCCTGCAGGTCTTTGTTTCTACCACTGCCCACCTTCCCGCCCCTACCTACAGGAATCATAGCTCTGAGTCCTGCCCTGCTAATTTCCTCCACTTGCTGCTTCTCTGTTTGCTGGAATTTGGAGTTTCTAAGCAGATGGAGGGTATGAATTACCAGTGGCTAAGTATGTCTTTGATGACTTCAGATCTTTGCAAGATTTGGAGACATTTTCTAGATGTTCAAGACATAGAGAAAGGGAGTGAGGAGGAGGAGTATTTCTACTTATTTCCAGGTGGGTGGGGGCAGAGCAGAGCTGGCTCCCAGGTCTTCTGTCCATTCTGTTGGCCTTGTCATGGAGGATGATTTATTACAGATTTAATTAACTTTCACTACTTGTTCACAATAGTGTGAGTATTCACCCTTTTATTTTCTTAATGCTGTGAAAGTGGGAGTGAGTCTAGTTTCAGTCCCTAACATGAGTTGTTTAAAAGTGGGTATTGGTGAGGGCGCTGGAGTGGCTCAGTTGGTTAAGTGACCTACTCTTGATTTGGCTCAGGTCCTGATCTTGCATTTCATGGGATCCAGTCCCATGTGGGCTCCATGCTGTCAGTGTGGAGTCTGCTTGGGATCCTCTTTCTCTGCTCCTCTCCTGCTCATGCTTTCTCTCTCTCTCAAAATAAATCAATAAACTTCAAAAAAAAAAAGTGGGTATTGGTTACAGTTACCCTTAAGCAGCAGGGGCTTGAGCTGCGTGGGTCCATTTACATGCAGATTCTTTCCAATAAATACAGTAAATACCCTGAATGTGTTTTCTCTTTCTTATGGTTTTCTTAGTAACATTTCTTTTCTCTAGCTTGCTTTATTGTAAGAATATCGCATATAATACACATAAAAAAACTAGATGCTAATCGATGGTTTATGTTATTGGTAAGACTTCCAGTTAATAGTAGGCTACATTAGTAGTTAAGTTTTGGGGAATGAAGAGGCACCTGGGTGGCTCAGTCAGATGAGCATCCAACTTCAGCTCAAGTCATGATCTTGTGGTTTGTGGGTTTGAGCCCTACATCAGGCTCTGTGTTAACAGCTAGCTCAGAGCCTGGAGCCTGTCTTTAGATTCTGTTTCTCCCTCTCTCTCTGACTCTTCCATGCTCTCTCAAAAATAAATAAAACATTAAAAACATTTTTGAGGAGTGAAAAGTTATATGTGGGTTTTTGACTGGTGAGGGAAGGGGAAGTCAGTGTCCTTAAACCCCACCTTATTCAAGAGTCAAATGTACTAGGCCAATTAATTTTTGACAAAGCAGGAAAGAGTATCCAATGGAAAAAAGACTGCCTCTTTAGCAGGTGGTGCTGGGAGAACTGGACAGCAACATGCAGAAGAATGAAACTAGACCACTTTCTTACACCATACACAAAAATTAACAGAAAATGGCTCAAAGAGTTGAATGTGAGACAGGAAACAATCAAAACCCTCTAGGAGAAAGTAGGAAAAAACCTCCTAGACCTCCACCGCAGCAATTTCCTACTCGAGACATCCCCAAAGGCAAGGGAAATGAAAGAAAAACTGAATTCTTGGGACCTCATCAAGATAAAAAGCTTCTGCACTGCAAAGGAAACAATCAAGAAAACTAATAGGCAACCAACAGAATGGGAAAAGATAGTTGCAAATGACATATCAGATAAAGGGCTAGTA
>NC_043701.1:9925533-9982823 GCF_006229205.1 Suricata suricatta | reverse complement strand
GCAATGAGAAAGAATGAAATATGGCCATCTGTAGGAAAGTCGATGGACCTTGAGGGTGTCATGCTAAGCAAAATAAGTCAGACAGAGAAGGACAGAAACCATATGTTTGCACTCATAGGTCTAACAGGAAAACAGGAGAAACCTAATGGAGGACCAGGGGGAGGGGAAGGGGGAAAGAGAGTTGGGGAGAGAGAGGGATGCAAAACTTGAGAGACTATTGAATACTGAAAATGAACTGAGGGTTGAAGGGGAAGGGGGAGGAGGGAAAAGAGGTGGTGGTGATGGAGGAGGGCACTTGTGGGGAAGAGCACTGGGTGTTGTATGGAAACCAATTTGACAATAAACTATTAAAAAAAAGTCAAATGTACTATAATTTTTTGACCAAAATATTTCTTCTTTTCCTTTGAAAATAGAGACTTATTGTTTTTACTGAAAAGTCAGCAAATACTTCAGTGGATACACACAAAAAAAGCAACGGAACAATGATCACAGTGGAAAGCCAAAGCTCTAGACTATAGAGTTTCTTTTCTGTCTACATTGGTGAGAAATGCTTAGCTAAGTGGAAAAGACTGTTTATTTTTCTATTAACCTGATTTGGTCTTTCTCTATATTTAATTTCTGAACAGTAGAGCACCTTCAAACATTATAATTAGAAATAAAATAGGCTAATTCAAAAATCTACATTTTATTAAAAATAACCAGAATATCCATCTGTTATGGTTAAATACATAATTTGTTTTAAAATATGAATATGAGAAATATAGTAATTTGGAAAACCAGCATGGGAAATAACTAAAAACATAATTTCAAATATGCTTTCCCACCTGACTATTATTTTTAAAACCCTAGCAGGATATAAAAGGAAGTTAGTAATTAATAAAGCATTGGAAAGAGTAGAGCATTGGGTAGAGATTTAGTTAAGAAAACCAAGGAGAAGATTTCGAAATATGAATGAAACAGCATTGACAGTATTTTATAGAAGAATATTAATAACGTCTACTAAGTGAGTTCAGAAACATTTTGTGCATTTCAAGTGCTGTTGATTCTTCTAGGTAATGATGCTCCATTGTAAGAACAGTCAATATTTGGATGACACAAGGTTAACAATAGATTGAATTGGCCTTGCTCATTTGACTTGCAAGATAATGTCCCCTGAATTGAGAAATATATATTAATATTCATTTTGAGTTTTGAATTGCTAAATTAGGCTACAAATCCAGACTAAAATATAGTAATGCAAATTTGTTTTTTTAAATTTTTTAATGTTTATTTATTTTTGAGAGAGAGACAGAGTGTGAGCAAGGGAGGGAGGGCAGAAAGAGGGAGGGAGAGAGAGAAAGAGAGAAAGAGAGAGAATCCGAAACAGGCTCCAGGCTCCAAGCTGTCAGCACAGAGCCCAATGTGGGGCTTGAACTCACAAACCATGAAATTGTGACTTGAGCCAAAGAGGATTGCTACCAACTGTGCTACCCAGGTGCCCCTAGTAATGCAAATGTGGAAGCACAAAAACCATTTACAGGGTCAGGAAACAAATAGTAAAATCCAGAATAGCCAGGAAGTTTTCAGTTCAACTGCTCTAGTGGATTAACCCTTGTTAATGGGAATGAGAAATCCAGAAGAGAGAACATTGGTAAGTGATATGTAGGAAAAGAAGAAGTCAGGAAGGCTTTGAAAGATGATATAGTCAAAGTGCTTATGAAATAGAAATGAAAATTGGGAAGCATAATAATAAAACAAACATATATGGAAACATCACCAAATCTTAGCAAAACATTTTTGCCAATGCCGTTGATGCTCCAAATTCTCCCAAATTAAAGCCCCCTTTGTCTTTCATACCAGACTGAACTGAAGTTTGTGATTATCATTCTCTTGCTTCTCCTCAGAATTTTACCAGATACAAATGCATCTGTAAGCACTGTTATTTGGTGTTGATGTTTCTGAATTTTTAAATGTGATTTCATAATATCTGTGACTTCTAAATTGCCTCTTTCATTCAACATTTTAAAGATTCATTCATGTTGATGTATGAACCTCTAATCCATTAATTTTTGCCATTGTGTGTGATTCTACTTTATGGATATGTCATAATTTATTTATCTGTTCTTCTGTTGGTGGGCATGTTTTGTTTTGTTTTCACCATTAAAAAAGCATGAACAATGCTTCTATAAACATGCTTATTTTTATCTACTGGTGCAAATTTATAAGAGTTTCTAGAGAGCAGGAGCATCTAACCAAATGTTCTGCAACAATGGAAATAGTCTATATCTATGGTGTCTAGTATCACAGTCAATGCCCATAGGGGGCTTTCAAATACTTGCAATGTGGCTCATACAACTGGGAAAATGGATTTTTTATTTAATTTAACTTTTTTACAAAATTGATTTTGTGCATTTAATTTCTAAGAAAAATCAATCCATGGAGTGTTGAAATAAATTTATTTTGATGCAAGATTAGTGGGGAAAGGACAGTACCTGCCATTAAGAGTTTCCTCATACATTTTTACTGGTGTTTCACTTCTCTGATCATATCTCTTCTTTAAAAAAACTTACGTTTTAGAACAGTTTTACAATTATAGAAAAATTATAAAGGTAGCACAAAGAGTTCCCATATGTCCCTTACCCAATGTCTCCTGTTTTCAACATCTTACATCAGTGTTGTGCATTTGCTAACAATTACTGAACCAATTTTGATACGTTATTATTTTTTTAAATGTTTTATTTATTTTTGAGAGAGAGAGACAGAGCATAAGCAGGGGAGGGTCAGAGAGAGAGAGAGGGAGACACAGAATCAGAAGCAGGCTCCAGGCTCTGAGCTGTCAGCACAGAGCCCGACGCAGGGCTCGAATCCACAAACCGTGAGATCATGACCTGAGCTGAAGCCAGACTCCCAACCGACTGAGCCACCCAGGCGCCCCTGATACGTTATTATTAACTGAAGTCCATACTGTACTATTTGCCTGTATTATAATTTACTTTTGATATTTACTACTAGAGCCCCTTTTCTGTTCTAGGAAACCATCCAGGATACCACATTAAATTTAGTACTGTTTCCGTAGGCACTTTATAACTGTAGCAGCTACAGGGATCTGCCTTATTTCTGATGACCTTGTCAATTTTGAGGAGTCCTGGTCATGTATTTTAATAGTGTGCCTTTATTGGGATTTCCTGATGTTTTCCTCATGATCAAACTGAAGACATGGGTTTTGAGATGGAAGACAGCGGAGGGAGAGTGCCATTTTCACCACATCATATCAAGGGTACATACTACAAATAGTATCAACCAGAATTACTACTGCTGTTGTTGACCTTGATCACCTGGCTGGGCTAGTGTTAAGTTTCTATTCTGTGAAATTTACTCTTTACTCTCTCTCCCTGCCCTACCGTTCCATGCTGTATTTTTTGGAATGGAATCACTATGAGTAGCCCACACTTTAGGAGTGGAAATCCTTTGGAATTCTTCTAAAGGGAGATTTGTCTTTTCACTTCCATTTATTTTTTATTCAATAAATAGTTTATATCAGTACTAACTCATTTGGCTACTTATTTTCCACTTTGGATAATCATCTAACTTTAATATGTTGCTCAAGTTTTTCCAGCTTTGGCCATCAGGAGCTTTATTAGTTGCTACCTGTATCTCTGACACACCCCCATTAAAAAGAGACAGACAGTGTGTGTGTGTGTGTGTGTGTGTGTGTGTGTGTGTGTGTGTGCTCCAAGCTCATCTTGAATATTTTCTGCCCCAATTCTAGAATCAGCCATTTCTCCAAGGAGACTGGTTCCTTTTATTAGAAAATAGTATTAGAGACCAAGATCTGGGCCCTTGGTCTTTTCATTTTCATTATTATTGGGTATTTAATTTAATTTAATTTAATTTAATTTAAAATCAAAATGATAGCCATGCTGGCTACTGGCTTCTGTATTGGACAGCACAACTCTAGGCTAACTCCTCAGGAATGGACTTACCAAATTGTGTATGTAAATGATCAACCTTACAAGAGAACTCTTGTTTCTGAAGTGTATGTGCCAATCCACACTCCCAACAACAATATCTGAATTCATGTAGCTCCACTTTTTCACCAATACTTTGTATTTCCAGATTATCAGGTTTATGGCATATGGTGACACCTTTGTGTGCCTACTTTTTTCCCCCCAAAAAGCAATTGAGAAGGGAAGTCTTTTTGCATTTTTAAAAAATACTTTTGTGTATAGATTTGTACATTAGCAATAGAAACAGAGATCTTTAACTGCATGTTCTTATGCTTGCTTTATTTTGATAAGGAATTAAAGCAATTTACAAAATGACAATAAATAGAGAAGTATTTACTTTGGTCCAATCTGCCTCCACAGGGAGCACCTTTTTCTTTAGAGAAGTAATTGTCTACTGCAATAACAGCCTTATGTCAGTGGTATTTTGAAGCACTGAAAAAAATCAGTGTTGCCCTACATTCAGTATTGCTGTCAGAATTATGAAGAAATCAAGATTATCTATAAACTGAATTAATTGGCTAGAAACAGAAATTGAGAGACATCCTTGCCGTAAGGAAATGGAAGATTTTGGGTATCTCTCCACTTCTCTTTCCCCACCTTCCAACATCTGGAAAGGGTGGGAGGAAATGTTTCTCACAGCAGGCTGGGTTGGGTTCTGAGATAATAGTGTTTGAACTGTCATACGGTAGGATGATGTCAGCTGTCATCGTTTTAAAAAGATACTCTATGACAAGATAAAACAATAAAGTTGTTGAGGAAATAGAGTGCAAACTAGAGTAGAGAAAATAAAATAAAAACAAGGATGAGTGTACTTACTACACAAAACCTGGAAGCATTTATAGAAATTTATGCATTTATAGAAAAAGTAACCAACCTGAACAGGGAACATAAATAGATTACACAGTTCATAGTGTCTGTGAGATTAAGACAAAACAAAACGAAACAAAACAAAACAAAAAAACCAACAACAACAACCCCACCCCCAAAAGCCTTCTTTGACTACTCAGGAAAAGCACAACTTTTCCTGGTGTCAAAAATATTAGAAAATAAAAGCCACGGGGCACCTGGGTGGCTCAGTCGGTTGAACATCCAACTTCAGCCCAGGTCACGGTCTCATGAGTCCATGAGTTTGAGCCCCGCATCCGTCTTTGCACTGACAGTGCAGAACACTGCACTTTGAACTCTGTCTCCCTCTCTCTCTGCCCCCCTACCCAGCTCATGTTCTTTCCCTCAAAAATAAACATTAAAAAAAGAAAAAAAAGAAAAGTATGATGCTAACTGTAGATTTTTCCTAGATGCTTTTTATCAAGCCAAGACTTTCCTCTCTATTCCTTGTTTCCTGAGGTTTTTATGAGAAATGGATTTTAGATCTTGGCAAATGCTTTTGTGCCTCTATTGAGATGACCATGATTTTCATTTTTAGTTTGCTAATGTAGTAAATTACACTGATTATTCTTTTTAACACCTTTACTTATATACTGTACAATTCAATTTAATGGTTTTCACATTTACAGAATTGTACAACCATTTCCAATTTTAGATAAAAAATTGATCCAAAAAGTCCTGGACCTACTAATGGTCACTTTCCATCCCCTCCCAATTTCCTCTCCCCTGTGTCCACAACCCCATCCAACCACTGATCTATTTTCTGTGTTTACACCTTTGCCTATGTGAATCTTATAACAGTGGCCTTTTGTAATTGGATTCTTTCACTCAGTATAATATTTTTAAGTTTCATTCATGTGGTAGCATATACTCCATTTCTGTTTCTTGCTAATAGTCCACTAAATGGATACACCATGTTTTATTTACCATGCATCTGCTGATACATTGACTTTTGAACATAAACCAGCTTTGCCTTCCTGGGATAAACCCTACTAAGTCAGTATATATTACCCTTTTTACCTATTGCTGGGTTTAATTTTTCATCTATGCCATAGGGACATTATCTGTAGTTTTTCTTTTCTGTAATGTTTACGTATAGTTTCGGTATCATGATAATGCTGACGTAAAATAAGTTGGGAAGTGTTCCCTCCTCTACATTTTTTTTTCTGGAAGAGTATAGGTTGGGTTGGTATTATGTCTTCTTTAAATGTCTGGCACAATTCATCGGTGAAACTATCTGGACTTGGAGTTTTATTTAGGGTAAGGACTTTAACTCAAATTTCTTCAATAGATACAGCATCTTACAAGGCTTGTGGGAAAAGGATTAGAATTCTTAGACGATTTCTTCTTAACCCTGATATTTTTGTGATGGTCAAGCATGAGCCTTTATTTTTTTTTGAATTTCTATGTGTATTTTAATTAATTTGAGACTAGGGTTTCCAGCTTCACCATACAACTTGACTTCTCTTGCAGCATGTCTGTGGGAAATGTACAAGAACCAAAGGATTGAAGTGATCAGTCCCCTCTCCAGTCATTCTTCTCACTGTGAATCAATAAATTAGCGTTCTTATTTTATATGTTAGTTTTGTGAGCTTGGTTAATGGGACTGCCCCCATCTTGGTCCTGACAACTCAACATCATCAACCTGCAAGACCTTTGGCTGGCCAAATTACTTAAGGATTTGCAACCTTATAAACCACTTGGGAGTTGGGAGGTGGCTTTCCTTAGGTTATTCAACTCCTTTCCCCCTAAGTTATTGTGACGGTTGACACTATCTCTTACCTACTTGAAATTCTAAACCTATAATATGAAATATAATTCTGAGGGGAAAATGATTTAGCTCTGCTCAGTTGGTATGAAGGAAGGGGACAATATATGTAAAAGTTTTGGAAATCAGTATTCAACAGATAAAAATTCAAATTCTTCTTGGATCTCTGCTCTGCTTAAGGCATTACTACTTGAAAAGATACTGCACTGGAGAGGGAAATCAATACTAGCCCATGAGAAACCCAAGTGAAAACATCCTGAATGAAGTCTGGCATTCAATAGAAAGTTCACAGTTATGGACCGCTAATTGTCCAGTGAAAGGAATACTGATTCCTGACCTTCTTTAGATCAGAGACCATTAGAAGAGTTTTGTAACCGTGAACAAGAAAAGAAGGATAAAACAAGAAATTTAAGAACACTTTATAAAACTATGGAAGGTTAGAACACAAAAAAAATGTTCAGAGTAAAACTCCAAAGATTTCAAAATATTGTTTTAATATATGTTCTCTAGACAGAAAGCACAAGAATAAATTACCTTTACCATATTTAATTGGTCTGTTTTATGGAATGTACTGAGACTTGCAGTCATTCCTGGAAGTGTGTGAAACACACAAAGCACACACACACACACACACACACACACACACACACACACATTAAAGGATTTTTCTTGGGGGTGCCTGGCAGCTCAGTTGGTAAAGCGTCTGTCCAACTTCAGCTCAGGTCATGATCTCACAGTTTGTGGGTTTGAGCCCAGACTCGGGCTCTGTGCTAACAGCTGAGAGCCTGGAGCCTGCTTCTGATTCTGTGTCTCCCTCTCTTCCTGCCCCTCCCCTGCTCACACTCTGTCTCTAACTCTCAAAAATAAATAAATGTTAAAAAAAATTAAAAGAAAAAAGGATTTCATCTTTGAGAGCCCCTTTGAATTGCAAAGGGAATTAATAATTCCACTTACATCAAAATCCTTAAAATGGATGTTTAATATGTCCTCATTTTTTATATTTAGATGTCTTTCAAAATTTTATCATTATTTTTTATTTTATCCCAATTGCATCTAATTTCCCTTTTCATCTCATTTATCTGCTAACTGCAAAATAGAGTACCAAAAAAAAAAAAAGACTACATTTCATTACCATAATACCTGCTTAAAGGAAAAGAAAACTAGTTCTAGTTCTTTTAAAATTATAAAGTTAGACCCTACAATGTATTGGTGACAATTTTAGAATAAGAGAAAATCTCTTGTGTATGTGAGTAGGAGTAAATTGGTAAATGAGTTTGAAGAATAATTGGGCAGCATCTGGCAAGGTTGAAGAGGCACATAACCTATGACCAGCAATTATATAATTGATGCCATGAGCTGAAGAAGATACAGAGGTACCAGAATATTATTACTGGGCTGCTTGCAATTCATCTGAAAACAACATCAATACTCATCAACAGGAGAATAGATAAATTATCATATGTTCTCATAAGTGAATAATACCAAGAGCAGCTTAAATGAATAAACCAGAATTACATGTATCAATATATAAGTCTCAAAAACAAAACTTGAAGCAAATAACACAAGTTGGATAAGGCCATATAAAGAATGAAATGATACATAGTTTGTACACTTGCACATCATACCATACAGTTTAAGGATATACACTCTATAGTCAAAGTATAAAAACAGGAAAGGAATGGAGACACCTGGGTGGCTCAGTCAGTTGGGTGTCCATCTTCTGCTCAAGTCATGATCTCATGGTTCGCGAGTTTGATCCCCGGGTTGCTTCCGATTCTCTCTCCCTCTCTCCCTGCCCCTCCGCAGCTTGCACTCTGTCTCTCTCTTTCTCTCTCAAAAAATAAATAAGCATTAAAAATTAAAAAAAAAACAAGAAAGGAATGAATAATGCCAGAATCAGGATGCTGATTAGAGGTATAACATTTTATAAATGTAATGTTTTGTCTGTTCAGGTTTGGGGGTAGACCTGGTTCATTGTTATTTCCTATACATTTTGTATGACTGAAATTGTTCCGTAACAGGAAAAAAAGCCTCTTTTAGGTGATTATTCCTATAGTGCGTGTTACCCAAAGTAAAAGTATTTGCTTCATAGGAAGTTAATTCTCTGGCTCTGAAATATAAAAGACCTACTTCATTAGCATATTTACCTTATTTGCCCTTTCTATATGTGGTGAAATGCCCCAAACTCAAAAATGTAACTCTGCAATCCACTACTGAAAAGTAGTTCATAATATTCCTCAACTTCGGTACAAGGAGGGCAAAGAAAGTATGTCTTTTCAGCAATTTGCCTCTCCCTATCTTTATTGCTGAGATGGCACAGCCGTCCGACATACACATGTACGAAAGCAAACATGAGACATTGTTTTTAAGTGACATGATGCAAGTGAAATTCAAGAATAGCTAAGCAGATGAACTTTGTCTCTTGTACCAGTATTCTTATTTTCTCCCTCTCTGCCCCAATCAAAATTTGCCTTCTTAGAGTTTAGGCAGTGATGGTTCTCAGACTTGCACTCAGACTTTCAAATAATTCATGTTCTAAAGGTACCCATCTTTTATGTCGATGGGGGGGAGGTGCTGAACTCCAGCGCTGTGGGGCTCCCCCTCACTGCTAGACCGAAGCTGGGCTCCTTCCGACCTGGGGTTTCCTCTTTCTAGGGTCACCTGCCAGGACTTAATGATTCTTAATCCTGGAAGTCATGATTTTATGTGACTTAAAGCCCCTGGGCAAGAACAGGACTGGACCCCAAGTCCCTTTCTCTTCCATGGAGAGAAGGGTGATCTGGCTTTTTCTGATACTTCTGTGAATATTTATTCTATTTGTGGTTCTGAGGAAGTATGTTTGGTGAAGGAAACCCTGAGCACTTTCTGACAGTGCCGGGGGGCTCTCCTCTTGCGACCTGGCTCAGGGGGCCGAGACTTCGGTATATTTTCTAATAAAGAATTTTGTCTTGCCTTTAAAAAGGAATAAAATAAACTTAAAACCACTTTACCAGGGGATGAAGCTCAGTGCCATGAGTTAAGTGGGAAGATTTCCCAGGAGGATAGACCTTAGTTAGCACGGAGACAAAGTACCTTGGGATACACACCATAAATCTGATGAATTTAATGAACTAATTATCATGACAAGCAGTTGTTCTTCTAGTAGTGAAGTTAGAAATCAGTCTAGGTAAACTGTAGGATATTTTCCAGCTGTATCATTTGCCTAACTCTACTTTATTTCCCCGATCTGCAATATTCTAAGGTATTACCAGGTGGTGGTAAGTCAATATGGCAGTGGTGACAGAGATTTAAGAGTAGGAGTCACAAAAAATTTTTTTAACGGACTTGCATCTAGGAATAGATGAATGAAATGAAAGATACACAACAATACACAATAAAATAAGTGATATACTGTTAACCCTCTGAAGTCATCGGGTACCTATGTATGTTGCGTAAGCCTTGGAATACCGAAGGACACATATTAATTAGCCTCATTTTATGTTGATAAAGTGACGACTCAGAGATCACTTACCCAGATGCCAAGTTGGGGTTTAATTCGGATGGTCTGGATACGGAAGATGTTTAGTTTACTACAGTGTTCTGCCTGCGTCACACACTCACATCCCTGAAGCTCTTAAAATTATTTTTAAGTAAGGAAAGTAATCCGGGAGCACATGCCTATTTCTGGTGAATATAAACAGTAACACATGCAGGAATGCGCCTTCCCGCCTTCTTCCTTCACATTTCGGATCATGCTACACATCTTATTCCGTGACCTCTTTTTCATGGGAGAAAGAAATACCTTGCAGTTATTTCCTATTGCTCATACACACCTGTCTCAATAGTCTATATCCTAATTTATTACATATTTCCTTATTTTGGGACACAGGCTGTGTCCAATTTTTTTCTTATAAATAATGTAATGAACACTTTTTTTTCCATCACTCGGATTTCCCTGTGCAGATATCCAGGTACAATATTTTCCTGGAAGTGAGGTGCTGTATCCTCTGATCTTACGACCTCCAAATCCTATTCTCCTATCTTGCTCATCCCAAATTCAATTATTTAATTCTTCTGTTCTTTTTCTTCCCTCCCTCCTTTACTCCCTCACCCCATTCCTTCTTCCCTTTGGGAAGATTTCTTACTGATGTCCTACTCTGAAATATGCTTTCTTGCTAAATTCGGTCTCAGTGTCACCAACGTTTTAAGAATTGCCTCAGGGGCTCCAGGTGGCTCAGTTGGTTAGGTACCTGACCCTTGGTTTTGGCTCAGGTCATGCTCTTATGGTTCATGGGTTCAAGCCCCACATTTGGGGTCTGTGCTGACAGCGTGGAACCTACTTGGGATTCTTTCTTTCCCCGTCTTTTTCTCCCCTTCCCCACTCACTCTCTTTCCCTGTCTCAAAATAAATAAATAAATTTTAAAAAATTATGCTAGGGTGATTGCTACTTCCAAATGTTAGTCTTAAAATTTAATATTTAATGGTGGTTATGGAGCAAGCCAGTGTTTATGCTAATGCTTTCTATTTCATTATTATATAAACAAGATCCAATAATAATTTGTCTCCCCTTAGGGGAATTATGAAGAATTGATAAATGAGGATTTTTGCCTCCAATCTACAATATCCACTGGTAGATGTGAGTTTGAGAATTTCAGAAATGACTTGGAAAGAAAGCAGACCACAGGAGTAATGAAAACAAAGTGGATTTCTGACTTCCACTACTTTGTGCTATTTATTTAAAGTAAGAGTAATAGAGGGGCGCCTGGGTGCCTCAGGCAATTGAGCGTCCAACTTCAGCTCAGGTCATGATCTCACGGTTCGTGGAGTCAAGCCCTGCATCAGGCTCTATGCTGACAGTTCAGAGCCTGGAGCCTGCTTCAGATTCTGTCTCCCTCTGTCTCTGCCCCTCCCCTGCTCACACTCTGTCTCTCTCTCCCTCTCAAAGATAAACATTAAAAAATTAAAAAAATAAAGAGTAAGAGTAACAATAATATCAACAATAATATTAAATATTTTCAAATTTGGCTTAAGGCAGCATTTTCCAAAGTGATTTCACTTAAACCTAAAAGTTTCAGGATCAAATCAATATAAGAAACTCTGGGGAAAATAGTTTTTGCCGTGTTTGCTTTCACTATAGATTTCCTCAGATGATTTAATATGTGAATGTGTTTGGGGAATCAGAAAGTCAAAATGTAGTGTGAAGCAGTTCCTAAAATACCTAATCCCCAAATTCTATTCTCTGAAAAGAAAATTTTGGAGGACTTGGGCCGCAAAGAACATATTTTTGGGAGATGCCTATTTAAGATTTAAAAATGATGCACGTGAAGTGTCTGCAATATTTTAGATACTCAGTCATGGTTTCTATTACTATTATAAATCAGCTTTTTAAAAAAATTTTTAATGTTTTTATTTATTTTTGATACAGAGAGAGACTGAGCATGAGAGGGGGAGGGGCAGAGAGAGAAGGAGACACAGAACGGGAAGCAGGCTCCAGGCTCTGAGCAGGCTGTCAGCACAGAGCCTGACGCGGGGCTCGAACCCACAAACGTGAGATCTGACCTGAGCCGAAGTTGGAGGCTTAACCGACTGAGCCACCCAGGCGCCCAAATAAGTCAGCTTTTAAGATACAAAACAAAGGATTCTAACGGAGAGCTAAAGGGCACCAAAGAAGGGGGAATGCCAAGAATAATAATTAATAAAGAATCCCTCTCTCAGAAGGTGTCAAGAAAACCTTAGCCAATAAATGCGCCTGAAAAGGTAGCAAAGATTAGAGAATTTGGGAAGTGAATATCACAGGTGTTGGTCTTTAACACAGACATGTTGAATTCCTCCTGTCTGTTCCATCCTGGTCCCATGTGTAAAGCATATTAGCCTGAGAGCGAAGAGCTCTAAATAGTCCGTAAGCACAAAGAACAAAGTAGGAGAACGATGGCCCCAATGACAAGAACAGAGCAGACATTACAAAAACAACCATGTTGTGAATGGGCTGTTGAACAAAGAACTTGTAGGTGCTATTTATTCCGAGGGTTTGATACATATATTTTTTCCACACATTGACAAATTCTGGCAAAATAATGATCTCTGTTGATAATTTATTAATTCAGAGCATATGCTTTAACTACAGTAGGAGTCTATGGATTGTTTCTGGTATCTCCTAATTGTCTGGTGCCCTGATATTATTCTATTGATTGCACGTTTCCAGTGTGCATCCCAAAGGCAGAGAAGGGCAAACAGCAATCATGAAATATGAATGAGATGCCTCATTAACCTTTGGGCTTTTGAGTGCTTGGAAGCATCTAATCTATGTCATCAGCAAGAAGAGCCTGGAAGCACTGCAGGGGGTGGAGGGGAGACAGGAAGGGGAGTTTACTTTGTGGTTGGTAAACTCTACGCCAAGCCCTGGTGTGGTGCCTGTTCTGACACAACAGGGTCCGATGCGGAGATTTTAGCGAACAAAAACGTAATTTAGAAGCCTGCTGACATCTAGAATATCAGACTCCTCTCCAGAGATTCTGACTCCGCAGCGCAGGGTGGATTTCAGGCATCTGCACGGTAACGAGCTCACAGGTGACTCTGATGCAGGTGATTTGCGGACCGCACTTTGAGAAACATCACATTAGACCCATTCAATCAAGAGAGAGTAAGCTGCCAAAATTTAGCTTTCTGGTAGTTTGTACCAGAACATGCAGGCCTGTTTTTATTTTGGTATTTTTCATTTAGAATAAATTTCCAACCAAAATCTGTGATACTTGCATTATGGCTACTTCGTCACCAAGGAGGTTGCCATTTAGACTATTTAGGGCTTTTCTTCTTCCACATTTAAAGTGTCCTTATAGCTCTATATTCACAATGATATGATGTAAATGTCTATTTACATCACATAAAATATTATAGGCATAAGACTCAAGAGTTGTACATTTTCAAATGTTAACAAGAATGCCATATGGTTCTGAAAGCTGACTATATATGACCATTTGTATACATCTACATATTCATAGATACAGTAGATCAGTAGTACAGATAGAGCAGTCATATATTCATATGACTAATATATGGTCATGTATGATCATGACATAGCAGTAGTAGCATGATTATGATTCCATGGGTAATAGACCACAAAAAGAGCACAGAAGTTGACAGAAAGTCCAACTTCATAGGGAGCTGGTGAAAAGGCTAAAAGAACAACAAAGAGAAAATTATTTCCAATCACCTGTCCTGATGCCGCTCTACCTTTCCTTCTGGTTCCTTCAAAGCCCAGTCATGGTGTCTTGGATGATGTGGATCCAGGGGGTAATGTCTAGACTTGATATCTGCTTCCTCCCTTCTCTTTTCTTTGTCTTCAGTAATCCCATCACTTCCATAGCTATTCCTTCTAGAACCAGAAGTTTAGTTAATCCCTTGTCAACAGTTACTTTCTTATACCACCAATACAAACTGTGACTGATGTCATTACTTCTCTTCCGCCTTGCCCCTCCCAAGCCTGCCTCACCCCTCTGGACAATCTGTAATCATTGCCATCTTTCTCTCTTCAATGGAGAAGGTCAAAGAACAATTTAACAAGGCTGTTAAGCATAAAAATTATGACAGAGAGTCACATTATCACAAGAAAAAGAAAAGTCATACATTTAGAAATATTCGATGCAGGGGCGTCTGGGTGGCTCAGTCAGTTAAGCGTCCGACTTTGGCTCAGGTCATGATCTCATGGTTCGTGGGTTTAAGCCCTGCGTCCGGAGCCTGTTTTGGATTCTGTGTCTCCCTCTCTCTCTGACCCTCCCCCACTCATACTCTGTCTCTCTCTGTCCCAAAAATAAACAAACTATAAAAAAATAAAAAAAAAGAAATATTAGATGTAATAATAATAATAAGCCAAACAGTATCATCCAAAGCCTTAAAAATGCTTAGAACATTTTCAGAATTCGTAAAATAGTTTCCATCTACCAGCTCACTCTCCACTAATTAAAATTACTTTGTCTCAAGGAGCTGCTTCCATGATAAACAATGTTTGGTTAGATAAACTATGTTCAATCTTCTTATTTTTCAGTTTTATCCAATTCCAGAGTTGTATTGCTTGTTTCTTTTAATACACTAAGTTTTCTTTTAATACACTAAGTTCAGGATGAACCAGGTTTTCCTGGGACAGTTGAGAGATTTTGCTTCATCTGAAAACATTGATTCTGCGGGAAAAATTTTCCAGTTCTAAAAACTGTCTTACAATGAATTTGTGAATACAACATAGAAAATAATCTGAGAGGTTAGGAAAGGATATGAGGACTCCTCTAGCTGAGCTCCTTCATCTTACAAAGTGAGGATCGGAAAGGTTAAGGTCACATCACTAATTAGCTACGGCGCTGGCAGTAGAACCCACGATATTTTTCTATCATGCTTCACACTTGTACGCTGGCTTGGTCTTTCGAGGAATTGAGTTGATTAATTATTTATTGCATACATTACACACTGATTGTGCCACTACTACGTACATGGGTCTGTGCTGAGCATCTGAAATGCCAGGATGGGGCAAACAAAGTAGTTTCTGCTCGTATTTTTCACGACAAGATTTGCTATATGCTTTGTTTTTTTCCAGGTAAAAAATAATCTGCATTTGAGTGCGTTTGTTCTCAAGCAACCACTTCCAGAATCCAATAATGAGTGAGTCCATGTTCTGACAAAATTATAACCAACTCCTGCAGTTTAGAGATTTTTGATCTTGCTTAATGCCTCTTTTGGAAATGACTTCATCAGTGAATTAATAATCCACCTTATTCTTGAAATTTTGTAGCTACATATGAACATTACTTTTTTCTTCCTTTTTATAGAAGTCAAGTTGTTGCCTGGGAGAAATGTGGAGGAAGTAGCTCAGAAGATTTAACACAACGGTTTTTAGTTTCAGTCCCTCATTTAACAAATAACTGATCAAATGCTTATTATACTCCAGGGACTTTTGTAACCATGACGACCTCCCACCCCCGCCCCCTCACCTCCGTGGAGTGTGTATTCTAGACATGGGGACGATTAACAGATTAAAAAAAACAAATAAAAAATGAATAAGCAAAGAAGGTATTTCAAATTTTGATAACGGTAGTAAAGTTAGGCAGCAAGGTAATGTGGCAGAGGGAAGGGATAATTGGAGGAATCTGCGTTAGAGTAAACATTAAGGAAAGGTATCTGAGAGTTGACAGCAAAGTTGAGATGTGAAGGGCGAGAACAAACTCACCAGATAAAGACCTGGGGAAAAAGATGTTCTAGGAGTTTGATGGCAAGTGCACCAGCATGAAATGGGAAGGAAACGAGAGGCTGCAGCTTCGGGAGCACTGGGGGGAGGCTGGAGCCAGAGGCAGAAGAGGAGTTACACTCCGCTACAAGCCACGGAAACCAACTTTCATTTTATTCCAAGTGTAGGAGGAAAGTTTTTCTTGTTTCATTTTACTTTCGATACAGTCAACTGTACGCTTTGTGGCCTTATAGTCCTTAGGATTTTGGCAGGGCATGAAGTCCTGCTTTGACCTCCCAATCATGAAGCAGAGCACCTCCTCAGCCCTCAGAGCCCTCGAACTGCCCATTCATTGTCAACTTAATCCGTCTCAACCGGTGACAACTCTGTCCCTACCTGCAGTTTTGTCCTTTACAGAAAGCTCTATAAATGGAGTCATACAATATGCAGCCTTTTGGATATGGCTCCTTGTTCTTGGCATAATGCATTTGAAATTCATCCATGTTATGCGAATGAAGTCTGTTCTTTTCACTTGTTGAGTAATATTGCATTGAATGGATGTCCTGTAGTTGATCAATTTACCATTTGAAGAGTATCTGAGTTATCTCCAGTTTTTGGAGTTTATAAACAAAAACTATAATATAAAGGTATTTGTCTGAACATTCTTTTCAGTTTTATTAAGTAAATATTAGAATTGGGATTGCTGGGTCATATTGAAAGCACATACTTAACTTTAAGAAGATGTCAAAGTATTTTTGAAAGTAGCTATAACATTTTGCATTTCCCATATATAAGAGTTCATTGCTTTTCATCCTTCTAAGTACGCGGTATTAACAATCACAAAGAATTTTTTTTTTTTTTTGCCATTCTAAAAAGTGCTTGGTGGTATCTTGTTGTGGTTTCATTTTACATTAAGCATACTGAGTATCTTGGGGCACCTAGGTGGCTTAATTTGTTGTGTTTGACTTTAGCTCAGATCATGATCTCGTGTTCATGAGCTTGAGCCTTGTGCTGGGCTCTGTGCTGACAACTCAGAGCCTGGAGCCTGTTTCGGATTCTGTGTCTCCCTCTCTCTCTTTCCCTTCTCTACTCATGCTCTGTCTCTTAAAAATAAACATTAAAAAATTTTTTTTAGAAAAGGATACTGAGCATCTTTTTATCTACTTATTTGTCATCTATATATCTTCTTTGGTGTACTGTCTAAATCTTTGGCACATTTTTTATTGGGTTGTTTGCTTTCTAATTGTTGAGATTTTTTTTAATTGACTTATCTTCAAGTTTACTAATTTTATTCTCAGCTATGTCATGTTTACAAAGGCATTCTTCACTGTTGTTTTTTATTTTCTCTCTCTCTCTCTTCCACTTCCTCCTTTTCCCTCTTTCCCTTCCTTCCTTCTGTTCTCGGGTGACATCTGATATCTAATCTTGAATTAATAAGAATATTTTGGAGCCATTGACATATAAGACTTATTTTAAATTACCTGTCAGGTAGATACACTATGTGTGTCATATCTGAGTATGGTTGTATTGATGGCTTTGCATATTGCCATTATGTTGTTCTCTGTTGCCTTTTTATATGTCTCTTGATTATTTTGTGGCAAAATACTAACAATGGATGAATCTGAGTGAAGGATATACAGGGATTCTTTGTGCCACTTTCTGTTCTGTGGGTTACAACTTTTCTGTATGTTTGATACTATTTCAAAATAAAAAGGTTTTAAATGGCAAAAAAAGGATGGATATTTTATTTAGGACAGTGGAGACTGAGATAAATAGGTTTGTTGCCCAGTAGTAAGTATGCCTTTCCTTCCACAGCTGGTGGGTTCAAAGCTATGAACTTGAAGTTTGCTTAGTTTTTACATAATATAAGGATGGAGGTGATGACCTTTCCAGCTCTTAATATCAAAAAGAAACCCCCATATTGGAGTCTTGTAAGCATGGATGTTACATGATTTAGTTGATTTACATTTAAAAAATTATACTGACTCCTGGGTGTTGACTGGAGTGGAGGAAAAGAACACCAATTAATTTAATTGATAACTGCAGTAGTTGAGGTGACGAATACTCATGTTTGGGCTCAGCAACAATATTGTTTGCAGAATATTAGTCTGTTTATCAAACTGAGTTACAGCATTGCATAGGATTATGAAATACAAGCCAGCTGAATGTTGAAGGATGTCTGCCCAAAAACCCATGATTCCATTTTTAGAATAGTTGGTATGTAGCCCTTATTCACAGCAATAATTACATAGGACTAACCTGCCTGTTAAAATCTTTCCTAATTAATGAAAATAAAATGATGTCACCTGTTCCAAATCAGAATTTATCAATCCCTCCTCTGCATCCCTCCAGGGCTGCTCATGGCGGTTCAGACGGTATCCAAACACTTGTTCCAGAATTTTGGCCCCTGTTTACTTCTGTGCACTCACCTGTCACTCTTCCTTTGTTCACCAAGGCCCAGCCATGCTAGCTTTCCTCCTAGGCTTGCAACACCACAAGCTAATTATTGCTTTAGAGTCCTTTATACAGCCAACCCTTTTGCCTGGGCCATTTGTACCTCTGACTAAAGATACTGAAATTTATAATCTATCCAGAAGAAATTGGATATGAAATTTCCATGACACATCTCATTAGCTGATAAAACTATAATCTGGATGCAGTTATGCATTGCCCTCTAGGCAACATTCTTTATCCAGCCATAGATGACCATGAGCATATTGTTGATGAAAGTAAACAATCTGGAAAGAATTGATTAGATCCATCAGTGACAGTGGCTCCTGGACCATCCTGGATCTTCTCCAACTGCTTTAGTTAGCTGATCTTTTTGAAAACATAAACTATACACCATGTGGGACCGTGGCTGTGGTTTAATCAGAATGTATTCTGTAGACTGGTTGTAGGCAGTTGAGCCAGAAAAACCCGAAAATACAGGAAAATAATGGTCCCTGTTGTCTTCTAAGATCTCAGTTTCCTTGATCTCCCTTATCATTCTTATCCCAATGTTTTTTCAGTTTATTCTTATCCCTGACACTCGTGGATAAAACCAAGATTTCCTAGAGGGTGTATTATGGCAATAAAATTAAACCTTTTTGTATTGGGTAAAAGCCTAGGTTGCATCTTCCTGTGACTGTTTCCTCTGCCTTCCCCACCCCGCCCTCCTCACCCAGGAGCACAGTTCTTTAATATGATTGGCTAATGGCTGCACTGGGCATCCTAAGTAGCACACACTGGGCTTCCAGAAAAAATCCTCATCACCCCATTCAATTTCAAACAACAAATACTTTTGTAGTAAAACCATGTTCCAAATATTTAAATATACATACTTAAAGTTAAAAAAATAGTCAAAGAGTTTAATTCTTTCTGGGGTGAAATATTTTCAGAACAGTTATACAAAGTCAGCCCAAAAATTTTTCCACCAACAAAAGTGTATTCATTGTTCATCTGAAACTCACATCTAACAGCAGGTCTTGTGTTTTTATTTGCTAAATTTGGCAACTTTAACTACATACATTGTCTAACCCAGCTTCAAGAAAGTTACCAAGCAAGAATCCTTTAAATTTATCTTTCTGTTATTTCATTTAAAAAATCAGTACATAACTTACATTGTGTATTCAATAATCTAAGTTGATATGTCAATTATAAATTAACTTATGATTTTTCTGTTTTAATACAGCAAATGTTTAGATTTCTCATGTTCCCATTTATTTCCTTATATATTTAGTTTATTTATTATGAGAGAGAGGGCATGTGCACACGTGGTGGAGAGATGGAGAGAGAGGAAGAGAGAGAACCCCAAGCAGGCTCTACCATGCCAGAGGACCTGGTGTGGGGCTCCATGCGGGGCTCGATCCCACAAACCTGAGATTATGACCTGACCTGAAGTCGTCGGGTGCTTAACCAACTGACTTACCCAACCCCTCTCATGTTCCCATTTCGATCTAGAACATGGCCATACCTGATTTCAATACAGTATGACATACTGTCGAACTTGTCATAACCTATTTTTTCAATTAACATTATATCATATAATTTAATGGAAATATAATTTCCACTTAGCTAAATGGTTTTCATATTTTCAAAAGTAATAACTCAGTGCTTTATAATTTTTGTATTTAATGAAAATATATTGTTAGATACTCTGGTTCTTTGTATTATATACTATTGCAAATAGTACAAAATAATACTGCATACCATAATACTATTATTGAATGTTTTTATGCATGTGGTTTGCTTTTACTTTTGAATAATATATTCATAATCCCAGCAATGGTAAATATTTGATCCAAGGATTATAACTATTTTAATAACTCCTTCTAGATTAACTCCTAAAGTGTTACACTAACTTTTACTTCTACCTGCATTATATAAATGTTTCAGTTCATGTATTTATATTTTATCAGCAGACTCACTGATAACTATAGTTACAGTTTTGATAACTATAGTTTTAAGGTGTTTTTGAATCAACTGTAGGGATTTAATTACTTTTATTTACGTTTTGATGAGTATGTACTAAGTATCAGTCTAATGTACTATGAAGAAATTTTCTTAAGAAGTTGTCTTTTTATTTAGATTTTTAAGTGTGAAATACTTTTATATTATTTCTTTCAATAATCTACCTATAACACTAAGAAAGTTATTCTTTTTAAAGATTAGATAACCCTTAAATGTATCTTCCTCAATGTAGGATTTTAATTTTCATGTTTAATTATTGAACATTTTTGGCGTTTACTTCTGTGTGAACTCTTATCTTGATGCCATTTTCAAATGCAAAGACATTTCTGTAGAGTTTAGAAAAGTAATATTTTGAAAGTAGGAAGAGGTTTATTTCAGACATAAAGGAGGTGTGGAGCAACAGTATTTTGGAAAGGGCAGCTTGCTGTATATCTGAACAGATTTATTAAGAGGAGGTGGAAAAAAACCAAAAAATTCCCAGAGAAACTATTTGTAGTACTATTACAAAAACAATCCAGGCATGAAAGTTATACCTGCAGTCCTCAGAAATCTTTTCAGAAACAACCATTTCTTTCTTTCTTTCAAAATTTTTTTAATGTTTATTTATTTTTAAGAGACAGAGTGTGAGCAGGAAGGGGTAAAGAGAAAGAATCTGAAGATTCTCAAAATCTGAAGCAGCTCCAGGCTCCGAGCTGTCAGCACAGAGCCCGCTTTGAGCTCAAACCCAAGAACTGTGAGATCATGACCTGAGCCGAAGCTGGATGCTTAGCTGACTGAGCCACCCAGGCGCCCCGGAAACAACTCATTCTACATGGAGATTTAAAAGCAGTTTCATCATTGTATTTAAATGTGCTTCTCTAAATGTCATCATGAATTAGCCTACATTAAAATCACTGTTAAAAAAGTTAATAATTTTTAAAGCATGTAAGGGCACAAAGGAACAAAATATTTATGGAATCTAGAGAAAGTGTAGATGTTGAGCATGAACGCTTTTTAAAGCATCATCATACATATATAGTTCCTTCCCTCCCTCCATTCCTTCCTCCCTCCCATCTTTCCTCTCTCCTTCCCTATTTAATATTTACTGACAGCCAACTACAGGCCAGTGTTAGAAGGTAAGTAAATGATGGATACAGGCTTATCTTCAGAGACCTCATAGCCTAGTTAGGAAAAGGCAAGTGAATGGAAAAACCACAATATAGTAAAGTAAACATAAGCACCAAGCAATGAGTAGAGAAGAACATGGGTTTTGGCAGGTGACGCCTAGTGTAGCTTTGAAAGACATGAAGAACATGTAGGAACCAGGCAGGAAAGAAGGGTAAATTGGATGCCTGTTAATTCCATCTTGCCCAGAAGCCAAGAATCGCTTTCATGATTAGAAAATTGAATTAAAATCACGTTTCTTATTTTTCCTACATTGTTATTCATTGCTTAGCTTTATTCTTCTTATTCTTTCATATATTCTTTGTCTTCTGGCAAAAAGACAGGGATGAGTGATGAGAGTTGGGCACAGAGACCTTTCTCATCAAGAACAAATGTGTTCATGTTCTGATTTATTAATATTTTTGTTTTGTTTTGTTGTTAGTGGATGAGTCCACAAGTTCTAACTATTTTATGTGGATTTAAATACAGTTTCTCTGTGGGCAAAACTACAGAGAAGTACAGATACTTGGTGGGGGTTGGGGGGGGAGATTCTACATCTGATGGCCACTGGGCCTCTCATCTCCTGCTTCGTAGGCTCTATCATGATTACAGAAACCCGTGAGGAAAACGCCTTCAACACAGAGAAACAGAACATCTGAGCAGCTTGAGTTAAGGGACAGCTATTCTATCCATAGCTGAGACAAAAAGGGAATGTAATCCTTCCTTAAGAAAGAGAGCTGAGAGTTATAGGCTGAAGAAAGTCTTGAGGGAGGAAAAATCTTTAAGCTAAAAATAATTCGATTTTAAATCCCATGTTGAGCAAGTGAACAGACGTGGAAAAAGTGAGAAGTTTGAACAGGGAGGTTATGTGAATGAATACTTTATAAGCTTTGCTGATCAAAAAGGTAACTCCTCATTTCAACCTACTGGCAGAATCGAGAATACGGCAACTCAAAAAGGAATCTTTTCAAGATATTTGGACTTGAGTAAAATATAAAACAGGTTTTCCATTCCTGTGCTCTGTTAGGGCAAATCGATTCACTTGAACATAGCCTCATATTCTTCGAAGTTTTGATATCCATTTATTGGACAAATGGCCCTCATCTGCAAAGCTAAAAGGAAAAAATAGCAATTGATCTCCTTTCGTTAGGAAATTCTACATTGTGGAAGAGGCATAAATGAATGCTACATTGTTTCTTCTTTTTGAAGCAATGATGTGTTGTAGAAGCATCATTAGTAATTAACTGAATCCTATATAGTGATTGGTAAATAGTAGCTTTCAAAGGTTTCTCAAATGAATCAATCTGCAAATAAATGTTAAAGAAACACAAGTTCATTTATTTGACTTAATTATTACTTTCGTCATTCAGAAATTTTATCTTGTTTATTTAAGTTCATAAACAAATTTGTTAGGTTACATAAAGTACAATGTAATATCTTGGGGACTTTATTAGACATCTCACCTTATTTAGATTTTATTTAAAATTGTGTTGCATTTAAAATAATTGTTGTAATTTTTTCTAGGAAAAGTTATGTAGATGACTGATAATATAATATTTCCCCAAATCTCAATTAGCACTATGTAATATCTATTTAAATTTTGATATATCAAATGAATTTCTACTAATTTTGATACAATTTTTTTACATTTTTGATTACCTATTGCTACATGAGTTCCTCTCTTGTTATGCAGTTATTGAATGATCTATGTAATTATATTTTGTATTGCAAATTCACTGGTATAAGTGGACTCTCTAGGTAGCTGTAATTTGGTCAAGGGTCTATCCCTTAAAGATAGAAACAGTGGGGGGCCTGGGCGGCTCTGTGCTGACAGATCAGAGCCTGGATCCTGCTCTAGATTCTGTGTCTCCCTCTCTTTCTCTACTACTCTGTCTCTGTCTCTCAAAAATAAATAAACATTAAAAAAAAAAGAAACAGTGATGTTCCATTTACTTAGCTGGTTTGATAATTTGGGAATTAGCAGTTCTACAAACTCATTTTTTAAAATAAAAGCTTTATTGAGATACAGGCCATATACTATGAAATTCATCCTTTAAAAGTGTATCATTCGGTATTCTTAGTACATTTTGCAAAGTTATGAGTTCTAGAACATCATCACTCCCAATGTTAAGTCTATACCCACTAGCAGTAAATTCCTAGTCCCCACTTCCTCCAGCCCCTCAGATCAGTCTCTGTCTCTATGGATTTGCCTATTCTGGAAACTTTACATATATGGAATCATATAATATGTGGCCCTTTGTCTGGCTTCTTTCACTTAGCATAATGTTTTCAAGGTTCATCCATGTTGTAGCATATATCAGTACTTTGTTCCTCTTTATGTCCAACTATCCTATTACATGGAATTTACCAGGTATTAAGTGAAGATTTAAAATGAACTATAATCTCATATCTGAGAGGTACTGGCTATATTTTTATACTATAAACTTTCTCCTTGGAGTTGAAGGGGAAAATGGTGGCATGAGGTTTTCAGAGTCAGAAGAGATGTGATACTGAGCATAGTAGGAGGAATCATCCTTGCACTGGGAGGAAAATATTCCATCCTGTGAGAGGGATAGAAGAAGGTGTACGTGGGAAGGAGCCAGCAGGGCTCAAAATTGAGGTGGTTTAGCCTAATGGCCTCTATTTCTCTGTGATACAGGAAACTTAATGTTTCTCTGAGAACAAAAAAAAAAAAAGAGAGTTGAGCAAATGGCTTTGAAATAAATTATTGTCATGGGGGAAACATGGAGGGGCCAATTGGAGCTAGGCACCATATACTGAGAATCAAACCAATCTGCCTAGTTTTGAATTTTTACTTAGCAAAGCTCAGCACACAAGTACTGGGGGGCAAAGAAGGAATATTACTTGGTTGCTTCTATTTTTGTTGTGTATTGTTATTAGAAATAGTGTTGTGTGAGGATTTGGTTCTAGGGATTTGATATTACTGGCAAATAAGAGTCATGTGGAGTTTCATGGAATCTGGGGTAAAAGAGAAAGAATTGAAGACAGTGAGAAGGTGTAGTGGGGAAAAAAATAGAAGGAATTAATGAAAGATGTCAATGACTCTAAGAAAACACTCAGACAGAAAGGGAATCCAAGCTCTGAAAGGGTTGGAAGTTGTGATCACGGGGTTGGATTAAAGGTTTCAGAGCAGTTTTACATAATGTCAAGGTCAACTGTGCAACCAAAGGATTAGCTGACTGAGGTAGCATGCAAAGTGAATTCAGTTCAGTGAAGGAAATTCAAAATGGTAGGTATTTGGTTGAGTCTCCCAATGAACCTTTGGTTTTGGCAGTGCAGATTGGTAGGATGACCCAGCTGTCAGTCATCCTCTACAGGTGCGGGTCATGTCCTTACTTATTCTTACAAAGAATAATGAACTGGCCAGTAGGAAATCCAGCTCCACCACTAGCCATGATGTGACTTTGTGAACTTTACTCCAGTTCCATAAACATCACATGCCTCCCTTTTAAATGAGGAAGTTGAATCATCTGATCTGTAGTGTTGTCATGTTCTAAGTGTTTACATTCTTTGTGCCTAAACTTTTTTCAATTTCACTAATCTCCTTATTGCTCTAAATTTTCAACACTTCAATAATGAGCTTTAAGTGAAGCAGTTTGATTCAGGCCTCCTAAGTCTCACTATATTTACTTTCTAAGTATTTCATAGCATCATAGTGGACAATTTGCTTAGGAGAGCTACACTGAAGGTGGGAGGAAGGGAAAAGCCTACATTTGATTGTTTACTTTCCTGTAAACCATTTTACATACACTATTATCATTTCAAGATTTAAATATTCCGATGGAATATTATCATCTTTATTTTATAAATGAGGAAACTGAGGTTTAGTAAATAACTTACCCACATCATATGTATAGAAAGTGGCAGAGTCCTTATTCAAACCCTGATGTTCTTGAATGAAAAATCTTTTTGCTATACTGTCTCAATTCTTGGTCAAAAATACGTTCACATGGTCACTAAAAAATACTGTCTTGACCCATTTCCCACAAATATGCCGTCTAAGGTTATGATTTGGACTCAACTTTCTTAAGGCTCTGATGAGACTATCCATTTGCACCCTAATGAATGTTGCATTCAAAAGGGTTTAATAAAAAAGATTTGTTTAAGAAACAATACCAGGCACTTATAAGGCACATCCTGAGCCTTATGTGGTGAAAAATTAATGAGAAGATATGGTACTAGCTCTCAAGCAATTTCTGTTCTATGCAGGTAAGTTAGGTCAGTAAGTTCAAGAAGATATTATGGATAATAGCAACTTGGGGGTGTATTTCCTGCCTAAAATGTTGTCAATTTCTCTGAAAAATTTCCTTTCTCCACAGCATTTGGCCCCTGGCACTCATGCTGTAACTATGCTGTTTAGCTACTAGTGGTTGATCCTTGGGTCACCTGAGTCTAGCTGTGTCAATCAACCTTTTTCGGTATGACATTGAGCTCTGAATGCCAGTGAATCTCTGCATGTGGCTAGACTGTAAAATTAACCCATAGAACTCTGTATCACAATACAATATGTAGACAGAGACAGAAAAAAAGATAAGACTGGCCTTCAGAGACAGACAATAGTAAAACAGAAGTGAAAAACAATTAACCAAGATGAGAAAGAGACTTTAACATCTTCCTTTTCAGTTCAAGTTCTATTCTGAGGATGGCTACATTCATGTCCTTTCTATTTTTATAATTGCTCGTTAAATTTTTCTGGAGCTGTTTTCAGACAATGTAATTCAAAACCTCAAATAATACATACTATGATTAAAGCTTGTTCTGGATATAGAAGACAGTGAAGTCTGGGTGATGGGCAAGATTCCTCAATGCTAGGTGAGTTCTGAGCAATGAATAGTATTTATCAGTTGGACAGAATGGGAGGTTGGGAAGAGAATTCTAAAAACAGTTGGATAGAAAAAAGATGCAGCACTTGATGTAATGATTTAGTGACTTCACTCTTCTAGCTGCTAATCCTTAATATCCTCATCCTGAATTATTATGTTCCTGGGTATGTTGACGGGGCATTGAAAGAATGTCTGTAAAAGACAAAAAGCTTTGGTCATTCATTACATGGAAGTGCTGGCCTGAACCTGAATGATGGGTTCTGGTAAGGCACAAAATCCAGGAAATAAATCAAATGACCATAGTGAGTTGAAAGGCAAGTATTTTGCTCCCTACAGGAGTGGGAAAAACCCCACACAAAAAACAGACGTGTTTTCCATTCGTGTCCTCTGTAGATCTAATCAAGTTTTAACATATCTTATTTCCCTTCAGTGTCTGTAAAAACCACGCATTTCAAAATGAAATAATTTTCCATTTACCCCGCTACTGTCTTCATTGTTAGAGCTTGAAGATCTTCTATGGAAGTCATTTGCCTCAAAGAGTGAGCAGAGTGACTTTTGTGAAATGGGTCCTTTGCTGTATCTTTGCTCCCCTTCCCATCTCTTATCATCTGTGAGCTATTGTTCACAGATGAGAAGGAATCATGGTAACTCTTAAATGGTGAGCAATAATCTAGATTCTAGAATGTCCATGACATTGTCCTTCCATTGATTCCCAGATTTTCCTTGGTCAGTACCTGGCTCAATTACTAAATGGAACAATATAGTTGATTGTTCTGGAGCCCACAAGGTTTGTTGTTGTTGTTTTGTCTGTTTTTTGTTTTTAAAGAGCAGGAGCTGAGTTATATAAAAATAGCTAGAGAAAAACAATAAGATTCTGGTCTCTATTTTACTGTATTTCAGAGTATGATGTGTAAAGACAAGGATTATTTTCACTTCTCCTTTCCTTCCCCATATTCATTTCTGAAGTGAGAAGCACCTTGGAATGAATATGCAACATTTTTCAGTAGAATAAATGTAGTTGATTTATGCTGTGAAAGGCTGTCAATAATAATTTAATGTCTTATAGATGTTGTACTCTTAAGAATCTGAATATCTCATTCTATCCAGTGATTCACTGAATGGATTCAGCAGCAAAGCCCCTTGTATAACTCCTTCAAATGCAGCTTTGAGTCTGGGGTTGAGGAAGGGAAGACCCAAGGAACATGAAGGAAGGAGAGAAGAGAAATGATTTGAGTGAAGTAAATAACACGTAGGCATCAGAGGTACAATTGTGTGGGATGAAAACCATACTTGCACATTCTCATTATTTTGTGTTCCCATGACTATCTAACAGCAAAGATATTTGTTCTTCTGGTAATACACTGTACCAAAGGTCCTTCCAGACATTAGCTACTGAAAAGGAATAGACCTCTCTTCTTCTATTATACAATATCATTCCTGTCTATGACTTCAATATTGTGTTTAACTTTGCTCTGTCGGAACATTCATGCTCTGATCAAGCAAATGACGACCAGCTGATGATATAGTACCAATTGATATAAATTTAATTTAAATGGAATTTGCCAGTAAGAGAGCCCACGAGAGTGGCTCAGTTTTATTACTATTTCGAAGCAATGAAGTTGCAACCTGTAAAATGTCTACCAGTGTGATAGTAATTCATTTTAATTTAAATTTCTTTAATGTCATGAGTTTTAACATCTTTTCAAATGTTTAGAGGCCAGTTCTGTTTTTCTTTGTGTTTGCCTTTTGTAGCTACCTTTTCTTTTTCTTTTTCTTTTTTTTTTTTTACAAGATTTCCTGTTGCATTTTTCCCTTATTGGTTTGTAAGAGGTTTTTATGTGTTAATAAATGTACTTTTATCTGTCATTTTTGTTATGCTTATTTTTTTCTCCTAGGCTGCTTTGTCTTTTGACTTTTTATGAATATACACCCTATATAAATCTAGCAAGATTAATAAGAGAAGATGGTAACCTTGCTGAATAGAAAATAATCTTACAAAATTCATTAGGTTTTATTTATACTGGAAATAATTTGTTTGTATTGAAAATGTAAAAAATAAAACAAAAAACATATAATACTCAGAAATAAAGTTAGACTGCTTAGTAGCTCTATACAAAAATCATTGTATTAAGAAATATAAAAAGATCTGAACAATATTCAACTCATACTATGTTCTAGGATGTGAAAAATTAATTTTCTACCCTCAAATATATACATTTAAGAAAATGCCACTTTACATGGATTTATTTTTGAGGCAGAATATCAAATATATAATTCACATGGACAAATAAATACTGGAGAATAGCTCCCAAAGTTATGAAACAATCAAATAGTGAAAGAGTTCTTGGCTTATCAGATACTGAAACTGTCTACAGAATCAGACTAACAAAGAAGTATGATAACAGCAAACAAACAGGTAAATAAATCAGGAGGAAAACAATACCCAGAAATATATCTAGTGTATACAGACATGTAGCACGTGACAAATGTGTTACTTCAACTCAGTTACTGACGACACTGATTTATTTCATAAGTGGTACTACAAAGATGGTTGTCTATGAGGAAGAATGCAAGCAGAGACTCACACGATGGAGAAAATGAAACGTAGCACAGACAACAACATCAGAACAAAATAAAAAGTCCAGAAGAAAACACAGAAAGACACTTAAAAATTGTGGAGTGAAGGATACCTTTGTGAACAAGAAAGCAACCCTCAAAACTTTAAAACAAGAGGCAAATTTTACTGCACGATGACTACAAATTGTGTAAATCCAAAGAATATATAGGTTAAGTTAAAAGGAATAATGTGGGGGAAACATTTACCATACTTATGTCAGATTAAGGTTAACGTGCAGAATTTATAAAGAGTTCCTATGTACTGATAAGTAAAAGAGACGTAAGTAATAGAAAAGAGGCACAGTATGTAAATAGGCAACCCAGCCAAGAGGAAATCCAGATGCTGGTAAATTAGAAAAAATGTTTATGCTACATTTTCAGAGAAAATGTAAATTAAAAAATACAGATTCTACTTTTTGCCCATTAGATTGTCAAAAAATAGAAAGTGATGAAACTTCATGCTGTCGACAAGGTGGGCAAAAGGCACTCCTATAGCACTGGTAGCGGAGATTGTCAGGGAATAACAATTAAAATGAGTAATTAAAAATATCTGTACCCTTTGGTTAAGCAATCCCATTTTTGGTTAGTCATTTCTTATAGAAATAAAGACACTGACTCTAAACACTAATTAGTAGATAACTCCAATTTCATTCTGTAGAAGGACATAAGGATACTACTTTACAATTACATTTATTGAATCATTTTTGTGTAACAAAAGCCCAGAAACATTAATGTCCATTCTTTGGGAAATGGTTAAAAATGACTCAGCAAGTTTGAGAGTCAAGCAGAATAAACCAGGCTTCTCATTTTTTGTTTTTTTTTGCTTTTTGGGTTTTATTTCTTTTTTTCTTGTTGTTTGTTTGTTTTTGCTTTTGATTGTTTTTCAGAGCAGAAGACCATCCTAACTGATCAACACCCAGAAAACAAAAACAAAAACAAATTTTTTCAGCTTTATTGAGATAAAGTTGACATATACTACTTGTTAGGTATTTTGAATGTCATTGGTAGTTCTATGGGCTATCACATAGTTATCATAAAACAAATCTGATCTATATTTATTGACCTGAAGAGATGACCATAACATGTTTCTGAATGGGCAAAGTCACAGAAATGAATATCTTATGATCTTCTTATGGTTCAAACAAGACAAAAAGAAAACTAGATGTAATTAGAGATGGGGCCCAGGAAAAGACAGAGTGAAGAAAGGAAAAATGCTTTAGCCAAATGGAAAAAAATGGCACAATATGAAAAAGACGAAATTCTACACATGGCATTACTCCCTCTGTGCACATGGACAAGAGTAGGAGGTATAAAATGAGTGAGTAAATGGAGAGAGAACATTAGCATGTTTAGAGCTCTGAGCTCTTTTGCACATTGAAAACTCCAACCTAACTTGATTTCACCCAACATTTCTCAAACTTATTTCACTATAGCTTCCCCCTCCTCCTCCTCCTCCTCCTCCTCTTCTTCTTCCTTATCAAATAACATTTAATATCCAGTTGAAGGGCACATGGTGTGAATGCTGCTCTGGAAAGTGGTGATTACCTGGCAACACTTCCCGCTATGCCCACGTTCCAGGACAAATCCCCTAACGGCATTCGTTACTACTTCTTAGCTTATAAACTTGCGTTTATCTTTTGACCTCAGGGTGACTCTCAACCCTAAAAGAGGCCATGCAACAGTTGTTTCCAGCAATAGCAGTATAGCCTTGGGGTAAAGAGCCCACCTTTTGTTATTGAACCACTCTAAGTCTCAGTTTCTTCATCTGTAAAATGGGGATGATGATACCTTGGTTTTGTTGTAAGCACTCCATAAAGTAATGTATATAATTCTACTGACACATAGGAAGTGGTCAGTAAGAAATAGCATTATTGAGACCTGTGTTTTCTGTGTCTCCAGTTGTATTTTTTTTTTGTTTATTTATTTTTGAGAGAGAGAGAGAGAGAGAGCAAGAGACAGAGTACAGCATAAATGAGGGAGGAGCAGAGATAGAGGGGGAGGATCTGAAGTGGGCTCTGTGTTGACAGCAGAGGACCTGATGTGGGGCTTGAAACTCACAAACTGTAAAATCATGACCTGAGCCAAAGTCAGATGCTTAAGGAAGTGAACCACCCTGGCACCCCGACCTGGTTGTATTCTCAACAGTTTCTTGGATGTATATTCAGGGCAAGCCACTGTCACCACTGCCCCAGAGAAGCTCTCTGCGACACAGGTTTTAATGGTTGGGCATTACATGAAAGAGGGTACACTCAATAACTGGGCTGGAAGTCTCACTGTGATGGATCATTGTTTTTATTGTATTGATAACAGCCTGTGGCAGAGACCACCCTTTGCTCCCTAATCTCTGTTATTCCCTTCTCCTTAGTAAAATAATTCCAATATTATCCTGGATGGCGATGTGCCCAGCTAAATGACTGCACTGCCCTATCTCTTCTACAGTATGGTAGCCTTGTCACTGTGCGGAACCGTTAGGGCGTCCTTGAGGCCACCTAAAGAGGACTGGCTCATCTGGGAGAAGCATTTATCTTGCTTTTTCCTCCTTACCAACCACTGGAACTCCAGTCATGTTACACAATAAGATAATCTTAAAAAATAAAACCCACCTGCTAGAATGGTGTAACAGAAAGGCTCAAAAACCCCATCTTCTTTATTACAACGGAGCCACCATACCAGCTCTGAGATGCCTGTCTCTGGATATTTTTTACCCAAGGGAGAAATAATCTGTAGTGGCTGGGATGTTCTTATTTTGGGGTTCTTGTTATACACAACTGTACCCAATGTAACTGATATATCACCACCTCTTGATGCCCTGCAGTTTAAAGGCTTGTCAGGAATGAGGCAGAGGTTTAAAAAATGGCATTGTGTTAATTAGTAAAATTCAAAATTACGGTATCAACCACTGTAATTCCTGGCACAATTTTGGCAAAATTGTTGGATATGCCAGAGCAGGGTCTGGATCAATTTTGCCACAAAATTTCCTGGGAATGTACAATTCAGGTGAAGGCTTTCAGGCCAACTACAAAGGTAAGCCTGCAGAGATTACTGAATAGGCAGCTGCCTAGGTTGCAAGGGTGAAGTTGTAATGTTTCCTGAAGCTCCAGGGACTCAGGGCTCCGGAAAGGAATGTGAAAAGGACACAAGAAACAAAGTGAAGTCATGTGGGGGTGGATCTGCTTATACCTATGATCAGACTGATTTACTCCCAGCAGCACCTTGGACAGTTACAAGGAATAAATGGATACTTGGATCCTAGAAAGCAATTAAAAAAAAAAAAACTTTTATTAAGCTAATTGGTTACCCTTACCCATCAGAACCTCTGCTAAGAGGTTAAGAACACAGCTCCCTGGGCTGTAAGCCAGACATACTTAATCAGAATCTCTGAGAACAGAGTTGAAGAATTTTAAAGTTTTCCAGAAGACTCTGATGTACAACTGAGTAGAGAAATCGCTTAATTAATGTACAATTTGCCCCTGGTACTTTAATTCTTTTGTTTAGCCTTTAGAAAAACCACATGAGGCTGATTTGTTTTTTTCCATTTTGGAGATTAAAAAAAAATAGAGCCCAAAGGAATTATGTAACATCTCTAATACTCCAGAGAAAAGTAGCATCAGTCAGGTTTCTTACCATTAGTTGTTTGCTTCTAGATCCCTGTGTAAGGAGAGCAGGGTATAGTTGGGCTTATATAAAGTTATTAGGTTTTTAGGGGAGAGAGAATTCTGGGTCTGTTTTGGAAATTCAACTGTAAAAATGCACTTTTATTAACTTTAGCATTTTTTTCAATCAGGTTTGTCTCATATCATTTTCTAGTAAGGCTATGATTAAAGAGAGCAGGAAGCAACATAATTTATGGGAGAAGGCTTCATTGTTGTATCATTTTTGTTACTGGGAATTATGAAGCAAAGGAATCTCAATTTAATAAAGAGACTGTGCTTTGTCTTATGACCTGGTAAAGAAGGAAGAAACACACATACAAGTATGCACAAGGAAATAAGGCCAATATCACTAAACATCCTAATGGGCCTAATGAGAATAATTACACTCACAAATATATAACAGACCCTTGTAACTAGGAACTGACAGTAACGAGGAAGAGTTCAATCAGACATGCTCAATTCTAGTCAACTCCACTGAGACATTTATAAAATAGTTTTCCATTTCCTTTTAAGGGGTATAATGCCCAAGTGTGTGAAGTATTTTCATCAGAGATATGCTCTGATACATATCAGCAATGAAACGTCTCTTGATCTGAGGTCTAATATTTCAATTGCCTGAAAGTCTCACCTCCTACTGAGTAATATTCTAACTATTTTCATAAAGTCTCATTAGTAATCTACTGATACATATGTACTGTGATCACCACTGAGAAAAGGCTATGAGTGAAACTCTAGTTTTGTCTCTGCTATTCCTGAGGGCCTGGGGTGACCCTGACTATTCAATGTGAACCCAAACACAAATACCTGCTCTTCCCAAATGTCAGTCATTTACTTTGCAAAGTCAAACATTAGATCAAAGTTAAACTCATACTTGATACATTTTCTTAAATCAGTGTTGACCAGTAAGCAATCCTTAGGGAATTATGGACTAAAAGGGAAAAATGTATATTGGGATTAAAGTTTGCATAAAGAGAAATTCACATATGCAGAATTCTACTGTGTAATATACAAAATAACAGTGGAAAGCAGGAGGATGTAAAACATTGACATAAACTCAAGAAACAAAACACATTCATGCAAACATGTTTATGTAGCAAAACAAATTCGAAATCACTAAAATGAGAAACACATCACACATTTAAAAAACGGAAACGTTTTTCATAATATAATTCATTCTTTAGCTTCTTTTATTTCCAGACATATGTGTTTCCATTTACTGCTATAGTTTTAGAGAAAATAGCCTCTGGCACTTTAATCAATTATTGGTTTTTTTCTTTGATTATGACTCTTGAATTGTTACTTTCCATTCATAAAGCCAGTTTCTCGTTCTTTTTACTTCATGCAATATTCTTCAAGTCACAGTCTTCAAAGAAAACTTCACACAAATCAAAATAAATTTTCTAATTTCTTTGGTCAAATTAAAACATCTAACATGATTTTATATCTAATGTTAGAAGATAATATTTTACATGGTTTTCAGAGTGGCTGTATGGCAGTTGGTAAATATCAGAAAATACTGCAGAAGCTGTTTAGTTTCATGTGGTTTCACTTATTGATTTTTCCTTTTGCTGCTTATGCTCTTGTTTTTTTTATCCAAAAAGTCATGGCCAAGACCAAAGTTGAGAAGGTTTACCCTAAGTTTTCTTCTAAAGTTTTATAGTTTCAGGTCTTACATTGAAGTATTTGATCTACTACAAGTGAATTTTTCTGATCATTGTTGAGATAGGAATCCAATTTCTTTCTTTTGCATGTAGATATCCTGTTTTCTCAACTTTTGTTGAAGAGATTATCCTTTACCCATTGAGTATTCTTGCTTCCTTGTCAAATATTGGTTGACTACATATATGTGCTCTAAATTCTGTTCCATTGGTCTATGTTTGCCAATATCTGTTTTCATATATATTTTTTGTTTTTGTTTCTGTTTCTGTTTTTGTTTTTTTTTTGAGAGAGAGAGAGAGCGAGCAGGGGAGAGGGACAGAGAGAGGGAGAGAAAGAATCCTAAGCAAGCTCCACGCTCAGTGCAGGTCCAATGTGGGGTTTGAATCCACGGCCCTGGGATCATAACCTGATCCAAAATCAAGAGTCAGACTCTCAACCTATGCCACCCAGGTGCCCCTTGCCTATGTCTGTTTTTATGCCAATACCACACTGTTTTAATTGCAATAGTTTTAAAATATACTTTGAAATCAGGAAGTGACGCCTCCAAATTTGTTCTTTTTCAAGATTGCTTTGGCTATTCAGGGACTCTGTTGTTATATATGATTTTTAGAATTTTTTTATTTCTGTGAAATGTGTCATTAAAATAAAAAAAAGTTTAATGTTTATTTTGAGAGACAGAGCATGTGCAGGGGAGGAGCAGAAAGAGAGGGAGACACAGAATCTGAAGCAAGCTCCAAGCTCTGAGCTGTCAGCACAGAGACCAATGTGGGGCTTGAACTCACAAAATGTGAGATCATGACCTGAGCTGGAGCTGGATGCTTATCTTACCGAGTCACCCAGGCATCCCATCATTGAAATTTTGATAGAGATTCCACTGAGTCTATAGTTAGCTTTGGGTAGTATGGACATTCAAGTTTTTTTCTTCTTCTGATCTACAGATGTGGAGTATCTTTCCACTTAATTGTGTCTTCTTTGATTTCTTTCATCAATGTTTTATATTTTCTGTGTAAAGATCTTTTACCTCCTTGGTTAAATTTATTCCTAAGTATTTTATTCTTTTTGATATTGTTGTAAATGGAATTGTTTTCTATTTATTTTCCATGTATTCACTGTGGGTATATAAAAATGTAACTTATTTAGCATGTGATTTTGTGTTCGTCAACTTTACTGAATGTGCTAGTTTCAACAATTTTTTGGTGGAGTTTTTAGGATTTTCTACATATTAGGTCATATCAGCTGCAAATAGAATTTTCCTTCTTCCTTTCCAATTTGGATGCCTTCTCTTTCTTTTTCTTGTCTAATTACTCTGGCTAGGAAGTCCAGTACAGATTGGGCATCTTTGTCTTGCTCCTGATCTTACAGGAAAAGCTTTCAATTTTTTACTACTGAGTGTGGTGTTAGCTATGCATCTATCATGTATGGACTTCACTATATCAAGGTACATCCCTCCTATATCCACTTTGTTGAGTTGTCACAAATGGATGTTGAATTTTGTCAAATGCTTTTCCTGCATACTATTGAGGTGAACATATAATTGATTTGTGGATGTTGAACCACGCTTGCATCCTTGAAATAAATCCCACTTGATCATAGTATATCATCCTTTTATTGCTCTATTAAATTCAGTTTGTTAATATTTTGTTGAGGATTTTTGCACCTGTATTTATTAGGGATATTGGCCTGTATATATGTGTGTGTATATGTGTATGTCTGTGTGTATGTAGCATATAGTATCTTGGCCTGGTTTCGGTATTGGGAAGATTTTGAGAAGGAACAGCATCAGTTCTTTAATGTTTGGTAGAGTTCACCAGCAGACCTGTCTGGTTCTGGATTTTTCTGTCTTAAGAGGGTTTTGATTACTGATTCAATCTCTTTTTGAGTAATTGGTCTGTTCAGATTTCCTATTTTTTCATGAGTGAGTCTTGGTAGATTGATGTTTCTAGAAATTTGTCTGTTTATTTTAGGTAGCCCAGTTTGTTGGTGTAAAAATTTTCATAGTAGTCTCTTATAATCCTTTACATTTGTTCAGTATCAGTTGTAGTGTCTCCTCTTTCATTTCTAATTTTGATTCCTCTCTCTTTTTTTTCTTGGCTAGTCTTGTTGAAGGTTTGTCTATGTTGTTTGTTTCTAACAAAATAACTTCTCATTTCAATGATCTTTCCTATTGTCTTTTGGTCTTTACCTCATTTGTTTCTGTTCTGATCTGATCTTTGTTTTTTTTTTTCTTTCTACTAATTTTATGCTTAGTTTATTTTTTTTCTAGTTCCTTTGGCATGTGAGTTTAGGTGGCTTCACTGAGATCATTTTTTCCTTAGTGTAAGCATTATTGATAGAAGATTCCCTACTGCATCGCATAAGTTTTGGTTTGCTGCTTCCACTGTATCTGGGTACTTGTACCTTTTGCTTTATCCTTTTTTTAAGGCTTGATCCTGATACAGAACATCTCCAACACTGAGGGACTGAAAGCCTCTCTGTCTTTCTTCCTGTGGAATAGAGACTTAACCTTCTATCATACTGTGAGTTCCTTATTTACCAAATTAATCTGTGGTTAGTTACCTAAGCTTTTATTCTTGGTGTACAAAAATCCAGCCATGTAGATCCTAGAAAAATATTTTCTTGCCCTGTAGTCTAGCTTTCTAGACTGTTCTCTCCCTCTGAAATTAAAAGAACACAACTAAAACTTTGTGTTGTGATTTAAGACACCCAGTGGTTTCTGCCCTCCTCTTTTATCATATTAGTTCATATCCTGGTTTTAATAAGGAGAAGGCCATATGGGGAAGAAAAACATCCAGTTAAAGAGAAGGGAAAACATATCATGCTGTAATTCAAAACATTAGTCTATTATTAAAATATGTGTTCTTTATATCCATTCGCATATTTCTGAATTGATAAAATGTTTCTTAAATCTATTTGGCTGTTTACATATACCCTTATAAGTGATGTGATATCTCTCCAAAACAGCCTATCATGGAAATTTTCCAGGTTATTAAGCATGTATCATCAGTTTGATTTAGAGCACAGATTTCCACTTCATGCATATATGATTATTTAATTCATCTCCTATTTATAGCTCTTTAGGTTTTATTTAACTTTTCATTATATATACATATATATAATTTTTACATTATAAACAATAATGGAAATCCTTCAGTTTACTTGTCTTTCACATGTGATGGTTAGACCACTGTGTTCCCTTAATATATCCACTTTTATATTTTTAAAAAGTTAAGCCATACCTAGTACATATTAGGACCTCAACTTATACATGTTTAATAAATGAATGAATGAATTTATTACTCTCACATACCTAATAAACTCTGTTGAGTATATTTAATTGAATGCTTAATGATACAGAGATATAGATTGATATGAGAGATATAGAGAGTCAAAGAAATTATACTCTATGATACATTGATTTGAGTATGAAAGCTTATCAAGAACAAAAATCGGCTCATGATGCCATCTAGTATGAAAATATCTTTTGGTTATACGTGCACATGAAACCTCTTGAAAAGGGGAATTTCTTGAGCAATTTAGTGATTTGCCAGCATATGTCATATTGAAAGTAGAAGAAAATAGGAATACACCAGGTTAACATCAAGAACAGAATGATTTACCAAGCCTTGTAAAAGCAAACTCAAGAATGCATTTCACATTGACATGGTTTATGTTCGCCCAGATGATATAATTTTAAGACCTTGGTAATACCCCCCCCTTCATAGAAATATCCCTCCAACAGCTTATCACTGATGCCTGACAGTCCACTGTTGTCTGTTAATCCCTTTAGGTTACTAAAATTATTTTTGAAATGTGTATACTCTCGAGAAATCATTTTAATAACTGCAAGACATTTCAAATGAGAGACATAAGGATGACAGCTATGGGGAATATAGGAGAGAAGAAGGAAGGTCATTTGTATCTGAGAATGAAGAGTCAGTGGCAGTGCCATACGCTGCCAGATTCAATAGGTCTAACAAAAGACCATGGATCTATGTGCTGCCTTACTAAATGTGACCTTTGGTGTTCCCCTCTGGTCCTAAGTATTCACAACTTAAAAAAAAAATCAAGTTAGTTAACATATAGTGTAGTGTACTGTTCACACCTTTTGAAGAGTTCCGATTGCAAAAGAGAAGTATGTGCTGATTTCTCACAAATCCCTGGCTCCAGTTTCAATCTCTTTCCCAAACTTCAAGTGCCTCTAGATAGTCTTCATGATATCTCTATTTGGATGATGTAGATTTGTCAAGCTCAAAATTCTTTCTACAAACTTCATGTTTCCAATGTTGTAATCAATATTTTTCACATAATACTTGCTTAATAAATATTTATTGAGTGAATGTAGAACTTTTATTTAAATTAACCTGCTAATACCATAGGTTATTATTTGAGACATGTAAACTTGGTAAATCATAGATTGCCAAATCAAGAGATGACTTTAGTGATCATTTAATTCAGCTCCTTCCTTTCATTTCTGAAGAAACTGTGCCCTTGGAGGCAAGTATATTTTATCAGATGGCAGACTTGAGAATAGAATTTGGATCCTTTGACTCTAAATCACAAGTACATTCAAGCCTTAATTCTACATAGTCATTGGGAGCATTCATTGCCTAATTACTTTCTGGCTTAATCCTTCCATCATACCCAAAAGTATTATTCGGCTTCACAGCTAATTTTTATCAGTATCAACTTAAGTTATTAATCCCTTTGCTGATTTTAGATTCAATTTATATCCTGAAGTCTTATTATTTTTAACACTATTTCCCTTTTCAGAAAAAGTACAACTGAAATTATTCAAAATTTCCCTTAGTTAACATGATACAATTTTGGGATCCCTCCAGAAAATATGCTCATTTTAAATGGTACTGATTTCATCTCAATGCACAGAAGTCCTTGTCTCTTTGTAAAATATCTTGTGCAGTGAGAATCACTTTTTAAAAAGGTCAAAAATCTTTGGGGTTTAGTGAATCAATACCCTCTATTCAGGGATGAGCTAGCGCCTGCCTATTCACGACAGAAGATGGACACATTTACAAAAGCAATATAAGACGTCTCTAGGAGACTGGTGACATATTTTAATTTCATGTAGAATTGGATACAAACTTGCTACACTTGAACAGATAAAGAGATAAAATGTCAGCCCAAGAATTCCGTAGAACAGGAAGCTTGAGGTCAGTAGCACTAGAGGGATAAGTGTTCTAAAAGAAAGCTGATTAAAAACTTACTTGGAAATCTGTGATCACTTCTTCTCTGGAAGCAATCTAAAGTTCCAGGCACATTCTGGTCCCATGCTCCGTAAACACTAAGCTGGGTTATTGGTGAACTCTGAATAATACATCGATCAAATACATAAGTCGAAGTATAAATGATTTAAGATTGATTCCTATCGAACTCTCTGAACTCATGTATGAAAGTTTAACTTCTAGCAGTTTGTCTCAAGAGGGTGTGTTTAAACTATTTAAACTGTTTTTTAAATGTTTTATTTATTTTTGAAAGTAGGAGAGACAGAGTGTGAGCAGCGAGGGACAGAGAGAGAGAGGGAGACAGAATCTGAAGCAGGCTCCAGACTCTGAGCTGTCAGCACAGAGCCTGATGTGGGGCTTGAACTCACAGACCGCGATATCATGACCTGAACTGACGTCAGATGCTTAACCTACTGAGCCACCCAGGTGCCCCTAAACTATTTTAGAGACAAATAAAGCATGAGATTAATAAACATGTTGGAAGTAAAATGTTTGTTGCTACTTTTGTAGTTTATTATATACATTGACTGTTATTTTAAAACCCTTAAAAAAAACGCCTTACTTTTTAATTCTTCCAATGGTTATAAACAACAGTAGTATTTTCCTCAGAGCTAAATCCAGGCTTCCATATCCCGTCCTGAATCGTCATCCCATTTGACAGGTAGGAAATGGAACGGGGCTCACAGGTCAGTGTCCACATATTGGGAGAGTTAATCTTCTATGGTTTACCATTTGGGTGCATAGCCTTCGCGAGTCATCTAATGTTTTCTGAGTGTCAACTCTGTGCACGTGAATTACACTTTTAAGAAAAAGTTTATTTATTTTGAGAGAGACAGAGACAGTGTGAGTGGGGGAGGGACAGACAGACAGACAGACAGACACACACACACACACACACACACACACACACACACACACACACAGAATCCCAAGCAAGCTCGGACCATCAGCAGAGAGCCTGATGAGGGGCTGGAACTCAGGAAACCATGAGATCATGACTTGAGCCAATATCAAGAATCAGACTCTTAACCTACTGAGCCACCCTGGCACCCCGGTGAATTGTTTTTTGATTGAAGGGTGTAGGCTGCCTCCTTTCGGTAAAGAATAGAACTGCATCTGAGCCACGCAAACCGTAAATTAGAATTATAGGCTAAATAAAACGCAGTGAACTTTATTTTGTTAATGTTAAAATAATCCTAGATTTTACAACCATAGGACACACCAGCTGACAAGACGTCTGTCGTTTGCCCCCTTTCTATCGTCTTCTGGCTCAGCTGTCTAACTTCTGCATGGAACACCCTTAGTGTAGGTGCAGGTGACTTCTCACACAGGCCCTTTCCTGTTCAGATGATTTGCATTTCAGAACTTTCTGTCTTTTTTTTTTTTTAAATCACTGACCAATTGTGTTCCGTTTAATCCCAAATTCTCTAGGACTGAACGGAGATGCAATAAAAAGAAAAACTGGGACTTCCCAGAGGATAGGATCGAGAGTCAACATTATAAAGTATAAGTAATGCTAAATGAAGCCAACATAGGCAGTCTAGACGTTAGAATACAATTTACAAATACATATCTGCTCCAGCCAATGGAAGGACAACCCCAAGAGGCCACGGAGCCATTGATGCTTCCGGAGGGCTCTCGGTCTCTCCTCCTTAGACAGGAACCTCCACCTCTTCATCGCCTACGGGGCGAGCTATCTGATGCCTACCGGCAGCCCACGGAGCTCCCTCCTCTCCACCTATGCATCTCCCTATCTGAGTCTTCTTTTTCAAGGTAGAGCCATTTCTTTGTTCTTGAGCAGAAAGAATCGAATGATGCATGTCCACACATACCAGAACATCACTCTATTTCTAAGATTCATCTACTCTTTAGTTTCCTGTCTCTTCCATGTTGCCCATTCTATTTGTCTCCTCCTCCATCTCAGGACAGGAAAAGTTCACGGATTTGGCCCAGCGGGCACTGGTCTGAAGGAGCTGGGGCTGGTGGGTGGGGGCATGACTGCAGAACCATGGGGTTCCGAAGGCTTAGTAGGAACCCTCAGGGCACAAGAGCAGCACAGGGTGTATGCAGGCTGCAGAGGGAATGGGGATGGGAGGCTTCTGCAGTGCTGGTCCCCTTAGAGGGGCTCAGGTTTCTAAGGACAGATTATGCCACATGGAGGAAGCAAGGTGGACGAACAAGGAAGCACCCCAAATCTTTGTCTCTGGCAGAGCTAGGCTGATGTCCTCACACCCACAGGGAGACCCCGAGCTGTCGCCAGAGACTACAGGAAAGCCCCCTTCCTCCTGCGGCGTCCATCCCACACCCTCAGAGGCTGTGCTCCCTCTAAAGAAGAAAAACTCAAAGTGATAACAATAACAGTCTCACAGAGCAGACACTGAAGGGTGCATTTCCAGCTGAGAGTCACTGATTTGATGACTGGCAAGGAAGACGAGGGGCAAACGGATTCAAGCCAACTGACTTCTCGCCATGGAGTGTGATCTTCATGGAATCAGGGCTCTCTGCTGGTGGCCTGGTCTCCCACTGGAGCTAGAAGGTCCGCAGGAAGCCAGGACTGGATAAATTGGGAGCAAGATTGTAAGAAATCTGAGAGTTCGAGAACATAATATGAGAAAATAGAAGGCATTTTACTTTAAATTTGAATACAGTTTATTGAAAGAAGTGTGCATTTGATTGTTGAAATAACACCAACAAAAGACCTTAGGATAGCGGATAGAGGTCCATGATAGTTCTGGCTGTAACATATCCACATCTAGATTTAAATCCGTGAATCAACTATAAGTATCAGAGGTGCTATGATGAAATAAATTATATGTTTAAAAATGATCAATTTGTAAATAGAATATAGTCAGTTTTAGGCTGGGGCATGCCTTTTGTTATCAATTTAATATACAGTGGATATTGTTCAAGTTTAAATCAAAGCTACCAGAATACAATAATAATGCAGTAAATACCAAGTTGTTATTCATTAAAATTTGATTTGGGGAAATATCACACATTGTTTTCCAATGGTGCAGGTTCAAACAATAACCTGATTGTAATGATTGATAGCGGCACCATTAAAACTTCAGAATGACTTTTCTTCATGGAATAACGGTTCTAAACTTCTCCATAAAATGCTGTTGTTATTCTGAGCACTGCCGCCACCTTTTTAACAGTCTCTAGCCCAAAACAATAAAAGAAAACAATCTTTCAAGAAGTAATACAACTATATGACATGTAATAAAGAAAGAATGCAAAATTCTAAGGTGCATATTATTGAATATAGATATTCAAGTTTAAAGCATTAAAAACAAACCCTTGCCATTTCAACAGGAGGGAAAGAAAAAAGAAGATGTACAAATTTAGAAATTATGACTCAAGCTAAGTTCCAAGTTCAATACAGAGACTATGGCACATAGATCCTCAAATTGTATAAGTGAATTGTCCCATCACGAAGGGGAATTAGATGCAGTAAGAAAAAACCATATTTGTTCCTACCTGGAATCTGGGAGTTTTATGACCTCCCTTCATTTCTAGACACAATAGAATGCACGGGACCCACACTGATGGTACATTTCAAAGTAATTTCTAATGTCTACATTTTAGGTATTAAATTATTAAAATAAATTGATTTCTCTATTCTTTTCCAAAAATTTTTACAAAGATATGTTGGAAAAACATTTTTTTTTACATTCACAGGAAATTGGGAAGACAGTACAACATGTTTCTGGCACCCAGTTTCCCCCAATGGCTCCATAGCTAGAGTTCAATATCAAAACCAGGACGTTGAAATTGGTATGCTGCGTGTGTATAGTTTTATATCATTTTATCACATACGTAGGTTTGTGCAGCCACCCAGTTAAGCCAAGATATAAAACTGTCCCATCACCAAAGGTATCTCTTTTGCTACCCTTTGTAGTATACCTGCCTCCCTCTTCCTGCTCTGCCTGGCCCCTGATAACCAGGAATTGCTTTTCGTATCTATGATTTTGTCATTTTGGGGATATTATATCATGGAATCATACAGTATATGAACTTTGGGTGTGGCTTCTTTATTATTACCCAGCATCATGTCCTTGAGAGGCATCTAAGTTGTGTGTATCAACAATTTGCTCATTTTTATTGTTGAGTATTACTTATTCCCACAATGGCTTTTGACTGATTTAGATTTTGGTTCCTGGCATGGTCTCTCTTGCTCTAATGAGGTGTGGGAAGATTTATCCAGATACCACTAGCACATCAGAGGAGTACAATACCAGCAGAAATGAAATATTAGGAGAAATAGAGATGTATTTCAAAGTCTTCCAGGCTTGTGAGGTGAAAATACTGGAGGCTAAAAAAACCCTAGGTAAATATTTAAAACCAATATTGCTTTGAAATTTAGAATTCAAGAAGGGTTAGAAGGAATATTCTATATGATATCCACATACGGAACAGGGTTAGATTAAGCTCTTTTTGATAACAAAGATTAGTGAGAAGGATGTGATGTTTCCCTTAGAAATTACTTATCAAAAGAAAACCCCACTCGGTGTCAGTTGTATTCCTTCCTAGGACACATTTAAATATGTACACTTTTAAATAAAAAGATTTCTTTTCATAAGTAAGATGAATAGAAACATTAATGGATAAGCCTTGAATCTTCAAAACATCCAATTTATAGTTGCGACATTAGAAATGATCCCGAGATCCACCACCCGGTGGCAGTATATCCTAACTGCATACTTGAAGCGGGTGAGCGTTGTCAGTGGGGTAGGAGAGGGGGGCAGCTTCTTCAGATCTAAGTCTGCCCACTCTGAGATGGTACAAAACTTCACACTAGCTAATTTGTGGTTGGCTAGGTTGTTTCTATCTGTGGTGGACAAAGGGTATTGGACACATAGTGTACTTTCCCCAGAAAAAACTGTGAAACTTCTCCTGGCCTGTATTCCTTTTCCACTTTCCAATCTGGACACCGTTGTGTAATTAATTAAAGTGGAACTAGCAATTTACACAGCATTTCTCAACATATTTTATGGCACCGTGCCAAAGTATAACACAGTAAAAGAACTTCTAAAGAGTGTAAAAATAATACAGCTTTCTTTACCACAGCAGAATACTAAAGATTTTTCTAGGGGGTAAAATAGAGGGTTTCTGCAATGAAAAATACCAGTTACAAGTGAAAATGGAGATTCTATACTGAACATAGTTCTATTAAGTGAAAGTAGGCATAAATGATACTAATAATCTCTAGTCCTGTTCTCTTATGTGCCTTAACAGCCAGTCTTTTATCCTTAGAACAGGAGAATGGAAGGGTCTTCTCTGGAGATCTGATCAACCAAGAGGACGCTCTGAAGGTATGGACATCGCTGAGTCTCCACTGAACTCGTTCAGTCTGCTCACCCCACAGTAAAATTCATCCCACAGTAAAATTCAGCCCCATATACTCAGTGAGTTGATTCTTACTTTCTTACTCTTACATAAAAACAGACAACTGAGAGTGGCCAGATAGATAAGGAGAACCTCTTCTATTAAAAAAGAGAGAGAGCGAGCTTAAACAATGAAGAAGGGAAAAAGGAAACTTGTAGGAAACAGAGAGAGGAAATGATTACAAATACACATAGGGAGGAGATGTTTTTAAAAATCCCATCATGAATATCCTCAAAGAGCTAAAGAAGCTGTAATAACCATGAGAGCAGAACAGATGCAGTTAAAAATGGTGATGCAGGAAACAAAGACCTTTTCAAAATAAAAAAAATGACATGACAGAAGAAAACAATAACTCAAAAGAAGCGGTTGGAAAAAATTAATTTCCCCAAAACATAACTAAAGTATGGAAAATAGAAGAAATAAATAAATGAGTTAGAGGACTAGCATTGCAGATACATTATATGAATAATAGAAGTTTCAGAAACAGAACAGAAAATGAAGGGAAAGAACTATCAGGCAATTATTTAAAGAATTTTCCCTGAAAGGATACACATGCGTTATTAGCCAAATAGGTCCAATGAATGCCTAGAAAAATGGGAAAATTTGGTCCTCATCAAAGAAAATTATTAAGACGTACCAGAACTCTGGAAGCAAATAAATAAAAAGAACCCCTAAACATTAGAAGCCAGAAAACAAAATTTTGAAGGGAAATGATTTCCAATATAATTCTATACTCAGGTAAATTTTCAATTAAGTGTGAAAAAAGGAGATATTCTTAGATATGTAAGTTCTCAAAAATTTACTACTAGTGTATCCTATCTTGGAAGATACTGGAAAATATCCATTAACAAATAAGGAAATAACCCAGGAATGAGGAAGGTATAGGATTAAGAAAGAAAATGAAAAAACCCACAGAAAGAAGAGTAAAAAGGAATCTCTCAGAGGGGAAGAAAGAAAGCTTAGCAAGCAATTGTTCCATATGGAAACACCTCAGATGACTCTAGAAGAAATTTCTTAAAGAAGATGAAATTGATAGATTGACTACCTTCTGCATTTGTTATTAACCAAGGGGAGAAACAGGATTGGCTGAAAGTTTAAGGTTAAACTGATGATAATTACCTAGAAAATCAGGCACTTATACAATCAGTAACTCCAGGAAAAACAAAGAGGTATGCAGTAAACTCAAATAATCATAGTTTACGTGCAACTCAGCTGGGATTAGTGTTTATGTAGTCCCATAAATGTAAATGTTAAATATTGATTTAAGTTATGATAGAGCTATATTGGGAGGATAAAGAGATGAGGAATTGCAAGTCTAGAGGGGCAGGGGAGGAAGCAAATCTTTATCCTCATCCTCTGTAATGGGTGTTCTTTTGAAAAAACTAAAGTTGAATAATCAAGAATTAATAAACATGTTATTTAATAATATCAAAGTAATAGTTTGGGGGCTCCTGGATGGCTCAGTCAGTTGAGCGTCTACCTCTTGGTTTTGGCTCAGGTCATGATCTCATGGTTTGTGAATTCGAGCCTCATAGGTTCCATGTTAGAGTGCAGAGCTTGCTTAGGATTCTTTCTCTCTCTCTCTCTCAAAAATAAACAAATAAATAAACTTAAAAAAATACTAAAGTAATATTTTTAAATGCCAGGTTGGAAAGAATTGAACGTGGCTACTTAAGGAGAGAAGGAAATGGTGCAAAGGGGAATTGGCTAAGGAAATTATTATTTTATATAACAACAGTACAGAAAAATTTAATCACAAAACATAGGATTATAATTTTGATAAATAGAAAAACTTACATTTAAACAAAATGTAGAATTGGGGTAGCTTGAAAAGTACCCACATCCAAAGTCTGCATGTAGTTCTAATGACCTATAGGCCTGAGAAGCTCCAGATTGCTATCCGTCATGAAACACAGTGGCAAGCATTTTAGATAAATTATGTAATAAAATAATGAGTCTGAAATTTTGGCAGAAGGAGGTACTGAGTTGCCCTTTTAAAACTTGAGATAGACTATCTTTTGCATCTAGGTAGCTGGAACCATACCAACAGTGTGGATAAAAAGAAATGACCAATCAACACTCAAAGCCCATGGTTCAGAGAACCCGTTGATCAGTTCTTAGGTTAGACCATCTTCCTCAGGTGTGTGTATATGTTTTTTTTCAATTAAACTTTTAAATAAAATTGTATAAAATTAGAAAGCATGCAAGAACCTGGCTAGAAAACCACTTGCTTCTGTATTATTGAAAGAATATGCATTTTTCTCAGTTGAGGAGAAATTCTGCATGTATCATAAAAGCTGTTCTCTCTCTGTAATTTAATAGTTTCTTGGTAAATAATAAGTTGCAATCTCCTTTAAAGTTAATAGTTTAGGAAATAAGATACTTTTCAGTGACTTGGGCACTGACAAATTAGTAACTATGAATATATCTCTTTCAGATTATTAGGAGACACTTTAACTTTGTTTTTAGAGGAAAATAAATCCAATTAGTTGTCTAGAAGCACTAGGCCAAAGAGGTAGTTTGAATCCATGTATAAGTCCCTTTGTATAACCTTTGTACCTACCTAGCAGGTACCTACATGGGGAATGAAATGGAAGAATACAAATGGATCAGCACAAATATATCAATATCTTCAAGAATTAAGGACGTTCTATTAGAAGCTGTGTTCCTATGGAAACGAGAATAACACTCAGGTCCTTGTTATGGTCTTAAATGAGTGGTTTTGTTAATTCAGCAAAATTCTGTGCTCAGGCACAAACTGCTATTTTATAGTACTGGCTCACTGAAATTACTGCAAAACTATCTTTTTTCATTCTATTGAAACTTAATTTGTTTACATATAGGGTTGATGGTCGATGCTTTAGCACGGTAAGGGATTTTTAAAAAAGATTTATTTGTTGCATTATAAACAGTTCAAAAAAAAAAAGAGAGATTACTATTAATACTTGAGCCTGGTAGTCTTTCTTCCATATGGGAAATTGCCAAGGGGTTTCTTCTTAAGAGTCAACATAGTAATTACAGATTTCTGCCCTACACCCCCCCACTATAACTCTTGATCTATGGCATGTTTCTCAAATATTCAGTGAAGTATCTGCAGAGAAAGTTTGCCCTTATCATGGCTTATTGGAAACAACGGTGGAATTAGAATCACACTTGCTTGCTGTGTGATCCTGGCCAAAACATATAAGCCTCTCTGGACTTTTAAGAAAATGAAAAGCCACAGATTGGAAAATACATTTTCCAAATAGATATTTAACAAATCATTTGTGTTGAACATTCAAAACTCTTATAACTCAATAGTAAGAATATAAAAAACTCAAACATGCAAAAGATTTGAACAGGCACTTCATCAAAGAAGATATACAAATGGCCAAGTAGCCCACAGAAAGATGTTCATTGACATTGGTCATTATATGGAAATCCAAGTTAACTCCATGATAAGCCAATGACCACGAGCAGGGTTCAACAGGAGAGATATCAAGTGAAGAAAAGCATGAGTAGTATGATTTTCATCTAGGACTTCATAGATTAAATTGTCTTTCTGAAATTATAATCTCTCCAGAAGAATATTCAGTGCTCCTTTAGGAAGAACATCTCTCTACCCATTGTAATACAGAATTTTCCCAGAGAGAAGCAAAACTATGTGGTCTTAAGCAAAAATGTTTCTCTTTAGGGTCTGATATGTTTTTATTCTGGGATTATGCAATATAGTTCCCCACATAAACAAAACACCCATCTTTCAGAATCTGAATCAAATTTTCATTGGAATCTTCACGTTATCCCTTCGAATGAGTGAAGGGGGTTAATGGATTCTAACACTGGGAGAACTCTTAGGGGTTGCCTAAGGGAATTGGCACAATTGGGAACATTGATTGACCATGCAAGTGTAACTAGAATTTTTCTCTAGTTCTATACTATATTACTAATAATACATGACCACAGTAGGTTTATAACTACCCAGTGTCTTGAGATTTTAGGCCAAGTACAATGAATTGAGAGTCCTGTGTTAGCTTTGTGTTGGCAAAGCCTTCAAGCTCATGGTGCATAATATGTGCAGAGGCTATGAATGTCAAAGTGTGCCTCTTTCTGCATAAGGTAAGAGGCTATTATGAGGAAAAGCCTACCTAGGAAGAACTAAATCTTTTAAGATTAACCTATATGTTTAAAAAAATTTTTTTTAATTTATTTTTGAGAGAGAGAGAGAGAGAGAGAGAGAGAGACAGACAGACAGACAGACAGACGGTGTGAGCAGGGGAGAGTCAGAGAGAGGGGGAGACACAGAATCCGAAGACAGGCTTCAGCCTCTAAGCTAGCTGTCAGTGCAGAGCCTGATGCGGGGCTCAAACCCATAAACCATGATATCATGACCTGAGCTGAAGCCGGATGCTTAACCAACTGATCCACCCAGAAGCCCCAAGATTAACCTACATGTTAAGCCGAGTGTCTGAAGTTTGTTTTTGAATATTCATCATTAGAGGTGTGAGGTCTAGGAGAGCTGTTTGGAAAAGCAAGAGAAGTAAGCCTAACGGCAGCTCTAGAAATAATCCTGCATCCTCCTCGATCTTTTGATAATTTAGACTCATTCTGCAATTTACACAGAAGCAGACCAAGCTTCTCACCAAATATTATGAAAGGATATAGAAAAGAATAAAGAGAGGGGATGCAATTGGGAAAACAAATTTAAAAATTTGTAAGAATGTAAAATGTTGAGAAGAAAAGCTAAACAGATGGGGGGATGTTAGTGACTCTTAAGTTCCCATAAACATACAAGAATTGAGCTCTAATATGAAAGTTTAACATTAAAGCTAAAATTTAAAACTTCAGTTAAACTAGATTCAATCTGAAATAAAAGCTAAGATCAAATCCTAAAAACATTAGTATAGAAGCAGTAAAAAATTTAAGCACAATGATAAAAAGCAATGGTATGGAAACCTTAAACTGTTCTTCTAGATGGAATTGAGGATAAGGAAGAGTTAAGAGCAAAAATATGAAAGTAAGGCAAAAAAAATACTTAACGGAGGGAAATGATGGTGAGAATATTTAAGATGAAGTAGAGAATAAATCACTTGGGCGTATCGCCACCAGAATTATCCTTTAAGCTGGAATAATTCTACAAGGATTTGTAAAATGGTGAACCTCTTAAACATTTCAGAATGCTTTTACAGAGTGATGGTGTGAGCCACTGGATTGTGAGGGGCAGGTCACCGGTGTCACAGCGCTCCAGTGTGTGCGGCCAAGACAAAGGGATCCAGGTGGAGAGACATCTGGAGGATCGAGGGAGCTCCCGGGAACCCTGCCGGAAAGGCTGACCTTGTGATCCCTTGATTAATTTTATATTTTGGTGGGCCATTAAAAACCAACTGTAATGTAAATATATGTTCCATTTCTCTATATATCAGATATGCATTCCGTTTCTGAGTTCATGCCATGGAACATGAAGGACATACCCAGAACAAGGTTGGACTTGCTCGTGCCTGCCTCTTTTTCTGCCCTTTCAGAACTGTTCTCTAAAGTCCAGAGGCTTTGGTAAGACAGAAGAAGTGAATTCCAGACATCATGGATGGACAATTTTCAACTGAATAAGCGGAGAGTTTGAAGGTGAGAGACAGATACACGGCCTGTCTGAGATGTGGAGAGAGAGAAGCGAAGAGAGAGAGGAAGCGTTAGAAGGGAAGAGAGAAGGAAAGGGAGAATATTAAAATCTCTGGAAACAGAATTGGGCCAATATATTATAATCAAGCTCCTTGGGGGCATTTGATGTCCACAAGCAGGGAGGTTTGTTGAAGTCGAAAGACCAGAGGCCCCGCGGGGGCTTTATGTCCTTGCTTCCTTCTGTGTTTGGTTCTCAGAGGTTCCTGGCCCTCAGCAGCAGTTACTAATGAGGACAGGGGCTGAGGTTCTCTGGGAATTTAGAGTTGGGGCCGGGAGTGGCCTTGGTTTCTCAATACAAACAAAGAACCAAAGGGGGGATTTCTGGTGGCTCTTGCAGGGAATTAGGAGTTTTCAGTTCCTCTACAGAACTTGCTGTAGAGAAGTGACCAGACTCTAAACACTTAGTGTACACATAGAGACCAAAAAAAAAAAAAAAAAATCAAGATTCAATAATGAAAGTGTAAGGATGCAGGTCTGAAACTGACTCCATGAGACAATAGGAGGGCACACACTGCCCAAGGCAGGAGGGACCACCCCTGTAACGCCCAATCAGGAAAGGCCAGCTAACACCCTTAACATTTCTCGGGGCAGGCCTAAAGATGGAGGCTAAGGCTAGTCACGCCCTACGTGAGGGTCCTGGGCCCGCTCTGTGATTGGTCAATACTCTTAAATGTTGTGATTGGGCCCGCCAAAGGTAACAAATACTCTAGGCAATGTGAATGGTTAAACCTGCTGTCAATAATATTGTATAATAATGATTGGATCACTGTACCTGTGTCATAATTTCCTGTAACTTCCCCTTCCCAAGCTCATAAAAGCCCTACCCCTGCTTTGTTCGGGGCTCTGGGCATGGACCCACCACGCCGGTAAAGTCTGTGAACCTGAGTTTAGGCCCCACGCTGCCCGTAATAAAGCCCTTTGCTTTTGCATGCGTGACTCGGTCTCCCAGCTAATCTCTGGTTTTTGGGGCGATATTAGAATCTGGGCATAACAAAAGTATTCTTTTCCCCTGAAACCAGTGAACGAGGAAAAAACCGAGTAACTATGTTATTAGGACAGCTCTGTGTAAAACGCAATTAAAGGGCAAACATACTTCAGGAAAATTATTTAAGCAAGGCTGTCTTGTATGATGCTATCTCAAATAGCTTACGTTTTCTGAATTGGGCTGACAAAATTGTGAAATGTAGGCAGTTGGGGCTGAGTTGCTCTGATCTTTCCTTTCTTTAAAGTTCCTTTGCCCCCTTGGGGTGCCCCATCCTCCCCCACACGTTGCCCTGAGCACTCAGTCTTTTGCAGTTTCCACCCACAAAACCACGTATAAAGGGAATCCCTTTATACGTGTGTATAAAAAAATTAAAAATTACTGTCTAGACTCTGTATTTTTTTAAGTAAAATATTTTTTGTACGTACAATATTGGCTTCTGTTCAAGAGCTTTCGCTCATCTATGAGGAGCTGAGCAGATGGAATTTCAGAAGGCTGAGGGCATTCCCATCGTTCCGAAAACTATGCCTCAAAGAGCTTGTTTTGCAAATGATGGAGGCTGGCAAATGCGACTTTGATTTTCTGAAAATAAAACGAATGAGAAATATCAGAGGATATTAAATAGAAGGAAACATATATACAAATACACAAAATACATTTATTATGTATATGTGCGTATGTATTTATGTGTACATATCTGTACATATGCTGAAATGCTGCTCTTCTTCTAGATGGTTTGTACAGAGGCTAAAATTTAATAAGTTGTTTGGTTTTCTGGGTCATTGTAATGGGTCACCGTGTTCTGCGGAGGTGAGGGGCTTAGACAAAGAACTGAGTTGCATTTGGTATCAGACTTGAGCGGCATGTTCAACAACAGCACATACTACCCTCCTCTGAAATTGCCAGATGCATTCTCAAGGTTGAAATGTGTGTTGAATGTCACAGTAGCAAAATGGGGCTTTGAGGAAGGTTAGTCCTATGTCCTTAATATTACAGACTTCAGAAACAGACTTCAGGTTCTTGCAGTATAAGTGCGAAATGCTCGCTGATTTCAGCTGATTCTCTGCCACAGCCCTTCCAAGGACTTCAGGACTCCCGGTCACCACCTGCTGTGCCAGAGACACTGGAGCCTCAGCCCCGCCCCCATCTGCACTATTTTGGGACATCAGTTGGTTTTAAGGCTCAGGGTGAGACTGAGCCTTAATATGCAGTCAGAGCATTGTTTACAGAACAGGACAAACTTTATGGAATGCCTATGAAAACACATTAAAAACAATATTTTATCTGTAAATTAAAAATCAAGGAAATGGAATTATTAGGAGAATTTGATCAGAAGTGCGTATCTTTGTTATGTGGGAGTTTGCATGAAATATCTCTGCCTGGGGCATATTTGCTCAGTCACGTTCCCCTCCATCACCCCACACACACATGAACTAAGCTTTTTATTATGTCAATAAGTCAGTGAATCAGGTATTTATCTAAGACTTATTACAGGGCCAGGGCTGGGCTGGGGACTGTGGAGGCATTTTAGAAAGTCCAGTGACAGATTTCCTTGCCAAAGAAATTATAAGCCCGTTAGGGGGAGAAAGAGCCATTAGGAGACTCCTGTTAGATCTCATTTTGCATATCAACCTTTGGGAACTTTGTGACATTTCAGCTGCTCTTCAATGTCTATTTCCACAGTTGTTCCTTGCTCTAAGGGCTTTGGGAAAAGTTGTATGTGAATTCCCCAGGACCCTGCTTATCTGCGCTGAAGATTATTTCTGGGGAGATCTGTGACCAGCTTCCTGTCAAAGGCACCTTTGCCTTCTCTGTCGGCTAGAACCTGGGGCTATTTCTATCATGGTGGAAAGAAACAAAGAAACACCAGGGATAGAATCTCCTTTGCACGTACCCTGGGGATTCTTGAAACGTTGCGATTTCTGATCATTATTCTGTGTGGCACCTTCACAAAGATCACATCTGGGGTCTCAACAAGTCTCTGTTTCTACGTGGTGCCTCAGCCTTCATTGGCTTCAAAATAGAGGTTCTCAAGGTATGGTTTATAGATTCCTGGGGATCTCTGGGACTCTTTTAGGGGGTCTACTGTTCCCAGTTATTTTCGTAATAATATAAGGTATTATTTTCTCTTTTCACTCTGTCATATTTGCAGCAGTGATGCCACAATCAATGGTTGGCTGTGGTGTTGGTGCTTTGGCAGAAATCAGTTAAGCATCAACCTGTCCTTGTGTTCTCCACCGCCACACACTCAGAGTGCAAAAAAAAAGTAAGGATGTCTTGTTGAAATAGCTTCAGGACCAAAGACTGCTCTGATGAAATGAAAGTATTCATTTCTGATCTGGTAAAACTATCATTCCTATGTTTTGAAAATATAGTTATTTTCCATAAGATGTTATTTGTGTTACAATCTACTGAGGATTTTCACTGTTCTCTGTGATGAAATGGGAAGTGTGCAGGAAGTATTTCTGCCGCACACCAAAGCATGAAGATTGTCTCCCGGAAAGTACTCATGAGACTGATTTCTCTGCTCACTTTTTCATACGAGAGCATTTTACTGGAAAGAGCAACTCAGCGACAAACGCCAGTTATTCAGACATGGGAATCGGGCACACATCTCTTTGAAAAGGAATAAAGTGAACCTGCCATCTTCAGGAAAACAGCTGATAGAATTTGTTGATCACAACAAAATTCAAGCCTTGAAGCACCAATTAGAATTCTGGAAAACACCTGACTGTCCCACGAGCTGGTCTAGTTGGACAACTGGAAGCTGGACACCTTCTCAATCCTTGAAGATCTTTGTCAGGAGATTGGTGGTGAGGATAATGAATGTTTTTGTTTGTTTGTTTTTGTCTCTTCATTTTTTGTTTTTTTGCTATTGTATATTGAAATGGGTTAGTAGAAGATATTCTAAAATCAAGAATGGGTAAAAAAGATGTACTTGAAATGCAAGGCACACCCATGGATTATTAAGTAACTAGGTATGAAAGGTTCACTCATATGGTTTCATATTCCTCACTGCAACTAACATTTATTTATTTTAATGTTTTCATTTATTTTTGAGAGAGAGAGACAGTGTGAGCAGGGGAGGGTCAGAGAGAGAGGGAGACACAGAATCTGAAGACAGGCTCCAGGCTCTGAGTTAGCTGTCAGCACAGAGCGTGATGCGGGGCTTGATCTCATGAACCATGAGATCATAACCTGAGCTGAAGCCAGACGCTTAACAGACTAAGCCACCCAGGCACCCCTACAACTAACATTTAAAAAGCCACTACTTGTTGAATTTTGGTGTAGTATCAAAGCATGACAATTACCTGAAAAGGATATGAAACATCTGCCTTTTCCAATTACATATTTCTGTGAAGCAAATTTTTTCTAACTATTTCAATTAACACAACAGACCGAATAAGGAAGATATAGCATACATCAGGAAATTCTAGTCCCTTCTCCCTTAACGGCTGTTCCTATACAGGTCTGGGTTGGGCCAGATCCTAAGTATACCTGTCCCAATTATACATTGGGAGAGTGGGGAAAAGACCACAGTAGGTTTCTAAACCCACTGGCACACTGGGATACCTTGCTGGGCCAGGATTTCATTTATCCAGGACGCCATTAGCCCTTATCTAACAGGCAATATGATGGCCTCTTGAATTCCTAGGGATTGGTGTCAGAGCAGATGGTGTATTCAATAACCCTCAAAATGTTTGGGTATTTCCTTCTCCAGGTGCCAGTTACTCTGGGAGATGGCTAAAGGTCCCTTTAAGGGAAAAGATTGGGGCAATATTGATTTTATATACTTGTAGAAACATTTCAGGGTTTTTCCTTAAAGGAACATTGTCTCTTCATCAATTAATAGGCTCTGGGTCTGTGAATTTGATCAGAGTTGGAAACGGAATGAGAGATTGCAGCTTTCCAATCTGGTAGCCGACAATAACAATCTGCTAAACAATTCTCAATTGTTTCTTAAATAAGGCAAATGGTTGGTTTCCCATCATTTTAATTACTTGGACTATTACCATTGGTCACGGACCTTTGTGGGTCATGGTACCCTGGTTGCCACTTAAGTCTTGCTGCCTATTAGAGAACTGCATGCATCCTCCCTCAGTCAGTTGAGAGCTTCTACCCGGTCTCTGCCATTCCAGAATCCTGGCATTCCCACTGGATACCATCAAGGTGGGCAAGCCATCTGTTCTTGGACATTCTTTACTGTGTTAGTCAAGGGCTTGCTCTCTGGACCCTCCTGGGAAAAATGATCAGACGGCAGGTTCTCTGATCACATGTAATAAAGCCATGCTAGCATTTCCATGTCTCTGAGGTGTTCCTCGGTACTCTGCTAGGCCAATTCTGGCATTTCTACAAAGTTTGTTATAGGTCAATGTTATGTCCTAACTTCAAGGAGTAAAATCAAACCTACTGAGGCTGGCACGGAGTGTTCTTGCCAACACCCCCTACTCTGAATCATGGGAGAGTCTTCTTATGTCAATACATTATTGCTGAACCAGATTTCAGTCCTCCTGATCTGATACCCTCACAAGCCACAGCCACTCCGTCCCTGTTTGCGGCCAGTGCCTATTCAGCCAGGTCTCATGATCGAGGGAAGTGTCTGTCTTCTCTTGGGGCAAGTGCCATTTTTTCCTATCCAGGCTGTGCTATGTTCCAACCACGATGATTAGCCTGGAGGCAGTGGGGTTCCACATGGGTTGCTCTAGAGAAGGACAAGCATCCTGGAGCAAGACATTTGATTCAGGTTAAGTATTTGCAGGGAGTCAAGACAAGGGACACTTCCTCTGTCAACAGTGGGCAGACAGTTAATTCTGCTAGGCTAAATAGTGTTCACAAGATCCTAGCGATTCAAGAATCTTGGTTTCATTTACCCAAAAGCCTCGTCTCAGGGACCTGCGACTTTCCTATCAGCGGTGGGGCTTATGCACGCCGTCTGCTTTGCAGCTCTGTTAGCCTCACAGTTATGTCCTGGGCATGATTTTCAGCACTGTTAATCTCATTGAGTCCACACCATAAAGGTTTCTTTTCACACCGCTATAGATATTTTCTGACTTTCACAGCACACTTTGAGTTATAAGCAGACCAATTCTGAGCCTCCCAATTTCTTTTTAAGACTTTTGAAGTAGTTAACAAAAACAGCCAACTCCACACTCTTAAAATTACTTTGGCTGCCATATTGCTCATTGCCAAAACTATCATATTCACCTTCTACTCGTACCTCAACCCAATTCACCACCTCTAAGAACCTGAGTACTTAGCTGGCTTAATACTTAGTACTTAATACTTAGTGCTCAGTGCCAGGGTTGTCAGTGTACAAGTCATGACTGCCTGGTCCGTTTCAGAATTCCTTCTTGAGGATATGCTTTCCAGGAGTTTGCTCATTCAGGGTTTCTATCAGAGATCACGAACTAAGACAAGGACTAGAAGTAGTTAATTTTGGATAAGTGTTTTCAGAGAACTGGAGTGAGGGCCTGGGAAGTGAGCCAGAGATACAGGGAAAGCCAGTGCAGGGTATTCTGCCGTGTTCCTAGCTGTGGGCCATTGAGGCTAGACCCTGCTGGGAACTTCTAAGGAGCTGTGGACAATGGACCTCAAGATTTTCCACCTGAGGAAACAGAACTCAGAGCCAGTTATCCAGAGCCACTCCCCACGTATTTAGACTCACTCTCCTCCTTGAGCCTCTCACATAGGCTCCCCCTGCCGCGGGTCTCTGACTCTGTCTGGAGCAGAGGCCGAGTGCACCACAACAAAGACAACGTGCTGCCCATCACCCACCCTAAGAACGGCAGCAGCACTGAGGGCTGGAGCACATGGCAGAATGAGAGAATGTGAGA
>NC_043701.1:9922136-9925433 GCF_006229205.1 Suricata suricatta | reverse complement strand
GGTAACTCAATAGTGAAGTAGGAAAGGGGGAAGAATTGAAGTTTCTCTTTGGATGACTGGTAGGTGGTACCATTAATTAAGATAAAATTAATAAGGGGAAACATATATTTGGAGATGATGGGAAAAAATGAATCATTTTTCACGAGAAATGTTCAACTACAAATGGAGCAGCACATATGATGCCCAATGAGAGGCTACATGCTATTTCTAGGAGAGCTCATCTACACCCACGATTTTGGTCACCAACCACATGATTAAGGATGCCATATTTTCATGTCCAGAACTAACTGATGTCTGAGTTCAACGCAGTGTTTCCAAGCGTCTGACTCATCATATCCCCAAACAAAACTTATTTCCCTCCAAATCCTCTCCTTACCCAGTGGTATGTATTACCATTCAATGGTCCATTCATTTTATACGTTTATTCAGGAAATACTTACCACCATGTGCCAGGCACTGTTTTAAGACTCTGGAATGCAGTGGTGATCAAAGGCAAGTCTGCTCTCATCAGCAAAAAAATACAAAAAACACAAATGCCTCATAGACCAACTGATGAAACAGCTATTAAGGAAAACAAAGCAGACTTAGAGGGGTGGGGAATGAGAGGATTATTGTAGATAGGATGGCCATGAAAGGTTTCTTGAATGAGGTTAGATTTCAGCAGAGTTCTGGAGAAAGGCAAGGGGTAGCTTGTGGGAAACATGGCATATAACTGTGTTATCACTGCTATGACAAATTACCAAAAATTTAGCAATGGTTCTGGAGGTCAGAGTCCAAAAAGGCTCTTACGGGGCTAAAATCCCTGTGTGGACAGAGCTGCTTCCCTTCTGGTGGGTGAGAGAGAATTCGTTCCTTGCCATTTCTACTGTTAGACATGGGCCACATTCCTTGGTTTGTTTTCTCCGTCTTACAAGAACTCTGGTGATTATATTGGGCTCACCTGAATTATCCATAGTAACCCCCCATCTGAAAATCCTTAATGTAATCACATCTGCAAAGAACCTTTGTCAGGTTAGGGGTTCACAGCTTCCAGGGATGAGGATGCGGACATCTTTGTGGGTGGGGGTGGGGAGCATTCTGTACACAGTCACATGCATCTCATGTAGTGGGCGAATACATGTTAAAGCTTCGAGGTAAGAGCACATTTGGGGCTAATGCTAGGATCCTGGGTGTCTCACGTCTTATCAATCATTAAGGCTTTTCAATGAAAACTTCTAAACTTTTCTAGATTATATATATTTCTCCATCTTCACTGCCAGAACCTCTGATCCCAACACAACAATCTCCTATGTGGAGTACTATACTCCTCTCTGAAACCACTTCCTGAATCCAGTCTTGACTCTTCTACTCCCTCCAAAGTAAGGATCTTTTTTTTTTTAATTTTAAAATTTTATTTATTTTGAGAGCATCAGTGACAGTGTGAGTGGAGAAGGGGCAGAGACAGAGGGAGCGAGAAAATCCCAAGCAGGATCTGAACTCTCAGCACAGAGCCTGATATGGTGCCTGAACTCACAAAACCATGAGATCATGACCTAAGCTGAAACCAAGAGTTGGACACTTAACCGACGGAACCACCCAGCTACCCCAGGTAAACATCTTTTCAAATTGCAAACTGAATCATGTCAACCCTCTACATAAATTCTTACGTGAATTTTCAGTTGCCCCTAAGTTAGTCAGCCATCTATATCCAAATTTCTTTGCACGTTTTCATAAAAATCATGCACATTAATAAGAAGCACACAAAAATCCACTATACAAATAACAAAAGAACTATCACTGGAGCTACTGATGTCACTGCTGGCCTGCACGGGAGCACACGTGCATGGAGCCCACGGGAAGATGAGCTGAGTGTTACAAACAGCAGCCTGAGGATGCAGATGAACCACTGTCAAAATCACCCCCAGAAAAAGCCCGACGCTGATTGGTAAGATACTAGACATAGCTCTGGTTAGAGGGAAGGGTCTCAAAAGTGTGTGGACCTGAGTGGCCGCTTTAGAAAGCAATGTTTCTAGGGATGGTAAATGGAAAGGGAGAGACATCTTATTTAAACATGCAGGGGAAGGTAAGAGCGACGTTCAAGGAGGAGATGAAGGATATTGCAGAACTTGATAAAGACCCACAGGACAAAGCAGGTTGCCCCTACCACTGACCATGTTATCCAAGAATGAAGGTCCACTTTACTCTAATTGAAGAGGGCACTTTTGAACAAGGAATTCTGTCCAGAAGATGAACTGGGTTAATAAAAGCAGATCATACCCATACAGAGTTACTGTAAGAAGAAAAAATGAAAATTGAAATAGTACAGCTGTTGAAAACTTTTTCATGAAACCCAATCACAAAGCAGAAGAAAACAGCAATGCAATTCTCTAAACGGAATTCAAAAGCCTCAAACAAGCATTTCATGATTTTTACCATAACTAAATATAACGAAGTAACCAGCTAAATAACTACTTAGGAAGGAACAGCTCTTCCTAAAAGGCAGAATGCCAAATAACAAATATATATTGAATGACAAAGTTAGAAAACTATAATTTTGCAGCCATCATACTTCTAATTCAGGCAAGAAATGTCAACAGGTGCTAAAACTTGAGGATGGACATTTTATGAGAAGTAGGGTATTTGTTCAGAATCAAGATACTGCTACATAGAGGCGTTTATTACAAAAGAACTATTATAACACATGGTGGAGAAACCTAGTGGGTACCAGTTTAACCCATTGATGGAAGTTGGCATCCCTAATAATGGTTACATGGACGTCATGCATGTCTCAATGCAAACATCAGTTACTCGGTACTCCAGCCCCAAATGCCCAACCTGACTTGATTCAGGAGGAAACAGATAGACTCAAATGGAAGAACTATCCTCTAAGAATGTCAATATTCTGGGGGGAAATGGTAATGGAATTATCTCATGAACAAAGATAAAGGGGGCATGATGCATACATAGGACACTACTGGATGTCACGTGCTCAAGGAGGCCCTACGCAGCAGCACAGTGGCTGCTGATGCCAAAAGGACCAATATGGCAGCTGTTGAACTGACTCACCCCACCTGCGTGGATGGGGCCAGTAAGGAGACAACAAGCCCAATGGATCCAGGCAGTTTATTATGTCCACACCACAGACCAGATCACCAGGTGTCACCTCCCCATGTCCCTCATCGCACAAGATGACACCAGCTGCAGGGGCCAAGGAACAGGTGGTGTGGGTGGTGGGTCCCTGAAGGGCTGTTAGATGCAGGTGGTAGTTACACAGACTTCCTCAGAGGCCTGCAGCTGGGTGGTGATGGATGAAGGAGC
>NC_043701.1:9913529-9922036 GCF_006229205.1 Suricata suricatta | reverse complement strand
ATAAAGCCAATGGGGCATGGGGGTAAAGGAACCTATGTGGTTGCAAAGTTTTTACATCTTAAATGAAGTGGTACAAGATTAACGGTCAGTAAATGTACAAGTTTAATTATATAGATTGGAATATAATACAAAAAATATTTAGCAAACTATTCATGTTAAAAAAGCATACCATAATTAGTCAAATAATCCAAAAGAAAGCAGGAAAATGGAAAAAAGGAAAGAAAAAAATGGAGGAAACCAATGGAAAATCAATAATTAGATAAATCTGACCACACACACACACACACACACACACACACACACACATATATATATATATATATATATATATATACACATACATATATATACCCTACTCCCCATGCACATATATATATATATATATATTGCATGAATGTTATTGATCTAAATATTTCCATGGAAGGGCAGAGATTGGCAGAATGTTAAAAAGCAAAACTCATTCACAAGCTGCCGACAAGGGACACATTTTAATATAAAAATTCAAGAAAGCCAATAGCAAATAGATAGTAAAAGATATGCCATGCAAACCGTAACCACAAGAAGACTGGAACAGATTATTAATATTAACTGAAATAGACTTCCATGCAAAGTGTAACACCAGATAGAAAGAGCAGCATCCAGTCACTGTGAGAGGTATAACTGATGAGAAAATCATAGAAATCGTAAATGTGTATGCCTAATAAAAGAGCCCAAATCACAGGGAGGATAAAAATGAAAGAATTAAAGAGAGAAATGGGCTATTTTACAAACATAGCAGAGGCCTGCAATACCACTCACTCAGCAAATTGACAGAGTATGCATCCGTTTCAAGTGCACATAGTACATTCATCGAAAGAAACCAAAAATAGAACTCCCCAAAATAAAACTTCAGAGCCAGATGATTTCAGTGGCTAATTGTATCAAACATTCAAGGGAAAGTTTTATACAAACTTCTGTGGAAACATTTTAAAAAGAGGAAGGAAAGTAAACTCAGTACCGAAAATTGTCAAAGACGTTACTGAAAAAAGAAAAAAAAGATGGAGACTGAGAGCACTCATAAATACATATGACAAAATCCTGTTTCAAAAGATAATTGAGTCCACTGTTACATAAATGGATAATATATTGTGACCAGATTGAATTTATCCTGGAGCCCAAAGTTGGTTAGGCCTTCAAAAGCTACAATGTATTCACCATATTAACAGAGTAAAGGAGAAAACACAGACATTTCAAAAGATGAAGCAAAGGCATTGGACAAAATTCAGTAACCATTTGTGATTAAAAAAAAAAAAAAACCCCACTGACCAAGCAGGGATATAGTAGGAAACTCTCAAACCGAAAGAACATATAGCTATCATATGCAACATGGAATAACTAACTTCTTTCCCTCAGGAACAAAGGAAGATGGCCTCTTCTGCAGCTTCTATTGCACATAGTACTGGAAGGTTCTAGCCATTCTTACAAGGTAATAAGAGAAATAAATGATTCAAAAATAAGGGGGGGGGTAAAACTGTTGTTGTTTGCAAATGATATAGTTGTATATAGAGAAAATGCCAGAGAATTTTCAAAATGTCTACTAGTACTAATAAGTAAATTTAGCAAAAATCTATTGCTTTCTTATATGCTAGTAGAAAACAACTGAAAATGAAATTCAAAAAGTATTCCATTGACACCACAAAACATTAGATATTTGGGAATAAATCTAATAAAAGAAGTCCAAGACTTTTACACTGAACGTGACAAAATGTTGCTGAAAAAGTAAATGGGGGTAGATTAGAGAAATAGACATAAAAGTTCATGAGCTGCAAAACCCAAAATCATTAAAATGGCCCTTCTCCCCAAATTGATCTGCCAATTCTGTAGAATCTCAATCAAAATCCCGATACGCTTCTGTATTTTATTTTGCATTTTTTTAATTCAGAAATTGACAAGAGTTGTGCGGGGTATAAGGGCACTTTGGGGAGCCAGAGAAATGTTCATTATTTTGATTATGGAGATGGTTTCCAAGATGTAAAACATATGTCAAAATTCAACTATTGTACACTTGGAATACATACAGAGAACTGAAGTCATTAGACCTCATGTTGTAAAAATAAAAATATAAAGACAAGGAAATTTTGACCGCCTACTGCCCATATGTTTCAAAACTTAAAGAAGGCAAATTCCTAGAAGACTACAAAATATAAAGACTAATACGAAAAAATAGAAAGTCTAGATAACTTAAAGGTAATAATTCATTGAATTTATTTGTTTTAAAAAATCTTTTCTTAAAGAAAATACTCAAAGCCAGATGGTTTTGCAGATGAGTTTGGTCACACATATAAGGAAAAGTTCAAAATCTTCCTCAAACTCTTTGTTTGTTAACTAATTCCAGTTAGTTAACATGCATTGTAATACCAGTTTCAGCAGCAGAATTTCCAGAGTCATCACTTCCATACAACACCCAGTGCTCATCCCAATAGGCTCCTTAATCCCCAACACCTGCTTAGCCCCACCCACTTCCCCTCCAGCAACCCTTAGTTCTCTATAGTGAAGAGTCTGTTTTTTGATTTGCTTCCCTTTTTTTCCCCAAATTCTGTAAAAGAATATAGAAAGGGGGACTACTGCCCAACTCAGTGTGAGGCCCCTGTAACCAAAACAGAAACCTCAGACACAGACGACACGGAAAAGGACTGTTGAAGCCAATCTGTCTCAAACATGGCGCAAAATTCCTAAACAAAATGTTAGCAAAACAAATTCAGCAACGTAAAAAAATAAAATAGATAATGCCAAAATAGTTTATTCTAAGAATGCCAGCATTGTTTAAAACCCAGCAATCCAAAAATATAATTCAGGAATGATCGTATGATTATTTCATAGCTATGGAAAATGTATTATACGAACTTCAATTATTCATTTCTTTCCTCATTTATCTAATTAAACATATTCTTAGCCAGATAAAAAATATCCATAGAATACTAAGGCAAACATCGTTCTTAATGTGGAAACATTTGAAGAATTTGCCAGTAGCCCATTTAATGCTTTTTTAAAAAATAATATAATAAGTACACAAATTGCCTATCTTTGGAATTAATGACTGTAATAAGGTGAATGATGTAATGAATAATCTGTATGCTATATAAAAATGTGACCTGGTAATGTACCTGAAAAAAAAAACCTAAATGAAGGGATATAGGACTCAAGTTGTAGAAAATCAGAAATAAGACTCTCACAGTAGAATCTTCCCAACATAATATGGATGTTGAAAAGAAACTAGATGACCGAAAGAAAAAAAAGTGCCCATTATGATGGAGATGTTATTAGAATATTTTTCCCAGTTATTTGTAGTTCTATAAAACGTATTCCATATAAGGTGTCAGATTACTTCTAATTTATAGTTTGGAATTAGTTCATTATTGGGTATTATTTTGAATAAGATACTATAAATATACATTTCTTATTATTTATACCATTGATTCAGTCAGTCAAAAATTTATTAACCATTGTGCCAGGCACTGTTTGAGTCATTGAAGTACATAGGGAATAAAATAGACAGAAATATACCCTCATGGAACATCTATTCCACTGAAAAACTTAGCATATGCTGTTATTCAGAAATCACACTGAGTTTGAATAATAGTCCCAAATTGGAAACAAAAACCAATGATAGTCAAATGTAAGCATATGACATGGTAGCAGTTGTCAATATGTGTTGAAGGGAATATGGGTAATGATGATAGCCCATTGCCAAAGAGTTTGGGTGGGGACAGTTCTGTGGGAAGTATGTGCCTAGTTAAGAAAAAAGCATTAACCTTCACAAGTCAAGAGAAGAGCGTTTACATTTACTGAACTACATCCTGAATATAACACAGTTACTTAGGGACAATGTTGCAGTGCCAGGAAAAGCAATCCCTAAATATGTCAAGTGGCAATGTAAAATGGGTTTGCAGCACCCTGGAAAATGCTTCATAATAAAAGATGCCATACAAATGTAAGTCCATTGCTGGGCTAGTAATTTATATTCATGAAGAGGATGCATCCAGCAATGATCATTTAATTAACAAATATAGAAGATTCTAAAGAGAAACGATCCCTCCTTTATGCCAAATGTGTCATCCAATATCAGTGTCACTGCCGAGGGATCAGGGATGTCAGATAAATCTTCAGATGCCTTACACTCTATGCCGTGGAAGTAATTTCACTCGGGGATAAAACTGCCATTTGGCTCAATTACCTTCGTCCGGTCTAATTCTAGAAGGCAGGCAGGGTTCTTACTCAACACTCTTAAGCTTCGAAGGGTTTCATCGCCGGAATGATTTCCCTGGACATGAAATGTGTTTCACTTCAGCATTAAATACAGTTTAAAATCAAACAGTCTTTGGGATTTAGGCAGTTTAGATCCCCGGTTAGTGGGGGATTTTTTTTAATAGCAAGTGAGCAAATGTAGCCATTGCACCGTGTTACCATTCAGCTTTTAAAGACAATCTGCAGAGGACTGATATTTTATCAATGAACTGTGGAATGAGTAATTTGTGTAAGGTCAACAAAGGTTTATAGTGAGCAGAAGACAATTATTCAATACCCTCTAGGACTTGCTGTATTTACTATTCATTTCTCCATAAATGTTGGCTGGTCCTTGTAACTTTTACACATTAAGATTGTGCTAAAAATCACCTTATATGGAGGGAATTTAAGTTCATGTTCAAATCTGTTTCTCAGCTTAGAGATCAGCGATGCCTTGTTTAAAAAAAAAAACAGTAGTGTTACTATAGTGTACACACAGGGCAATATAATTCCAATTTTAAAGGAATATTAAATAATATTTTGGACAAAATAGTTGAAGTTTGATAGGCTAAAAAAAGAATGTTACTATAGGGTGCCCCATAAAATCAAATAATGTAAATCAGCAATATGCCATTTTTAAATGATTTTTAACTAAATATCTAGACATAATATTTAATTTTACAAAACTGAGTTTAGAAATCTTTTCTCAAATTCCACTGTTTTTGAATCTGTTACAACTTTGCTAAATTAAACAATATCTTATATATATAATATTTAAGGAGTGAAGGAACAAAATGCATGAAAGACAATGTAGTTATGTTTAGGTTTCTGATTTTGAATTGCTAACTGAATATTTCCAGATACTTTATTTAAAAAATGTCTTTCAGAATGACATATGGCCATTTGTAGGAAAGTGGATGGACCTAGAGGGTGTCATGCTAAGCGAAATAAGCCAGGCAGAGAAGGACAGAAACCATATGTTTGCACTCATAGGTCTAACAGGAAAACAGGAGAAACCTAATGGAGGACCAGGGGGAGCAGAAGAGGGAAAGAGAGTTGGGGAGAGAGAGGGATGCAAAACTTGAGAGACTATTGAATGCTGAAAATGAACTGAGGGTTGAAGGGAAAGGGGAGGGGGGAAAAGACGTGATGGTGATGGAGGAGGGCACTTGGGGGAAGAGCACTGGGTGTTGTATGGAAATCAATTTGACAATAAAATATTTTTTAAAAATAAAAATAAAATTTAAGAAAGTAAACAAACACTAAAAAAATAAATAAATAAAAATAAAAAATGTCTTTCATAATACACGTTAGGTTTGGTCACATTTAAGAACATGTATTTTATTTTTCATGATATGCTCACCTTCAAATTGTGTTTACCCCCTATTTCTACAGTTAGCACTGAAATATTTCCTTTAGGCCTGCTTAAAATGACAATTGTCTTTGGGGCACCTGGGTGGCTCCTTCACGTAAGTGTATGACTCTTGGTTTTAGTTCAGGTCATGATCTCATAGTTCTTGAGTTTGAGCCCCGCGTCGGACTCTGCACTAGCAGCACGGAGCCTACTTGGGGTTCTCTCTCTCCTTCTCTCTCTGCCCTTCCCCTGCTTGCACTCTCTCTCCCTCTCTCAAATTAAATAAATAAACTTTGAAATTGTAACTAACTACAGCATTGGATAATGAGTTAGTCATAAGAAATTTTTTAAATATTATGTAATGATATACAGTATTTTCACTATTTCTAGGGAAAAATGGATCTTTATTTTGCACGAATCATTCTCACATAGGTCTTTTCTCATCATGCATGCCTTGTTGTCCCAAGTGTTTTACCAATAAATCCAGAGGACATTATCACTCCCTACATCATCCAGACAAATGGGGAAGTGAGGGAAGGGAAAATCTAATTAGCTAGAAGGCAGTTCATTCTGGCTACTTCATTTAGAAAAATAAAAAATTTTCTGCTTTGCTTCAATCTGATCCCAAATGGAAAAATAAGTAAAAGACAAGAGTTCACTTGGATGAGCTGTCAAAAGAAAATCATAGGAGAATAAAACTGTAAATTTTTTCACCTAAGATTTTTATCAAATAAGTTCAAATTCTATGATCATTTCTGATTTATTTCTTTTATGTACATAATTAATAATGTGTTACCACTAAGATTCTGAATTTTGCCAAGTTTATCCAGGTATATAATAACAAAAGTGGACCACTTGTAAACATTGTATTGTTTCCAACCTGTATAAATTATTAATAGAATCCTTATAATTTATACATGAGAACCTTTATTATTCATAAATTAGAAGAAATCACCACCATCTCCTATTTGCACTTATTGAAATTATATTCACTATTCGACCCTTAGCTGAAAGAAATTTTCCATGAAGAATTTGCATTTCACCTGAGTATCCTATGATCATAATCCTTCAGTATGTCTCTTTCCTTTGAATTTCTTTATCACTTCTGTGGGGAAATAAAACTTGGATTTCTCAGTGCTTGCATATAAAGCCTAGAGTCTTCCCATCTGATGAGCTCTGTATTCATTGGTTTAGTTAATTGTTCTGGGTCGTTCTGAGATCAGGGATGATATAGCTTCTCTTACGACCTGAAGTAGGTCCCAAGGTATAGAATTAAGCAAGCTCCTAAGGTGCGGAAATTAAGCTCCCAAGTTCTGGCAAAGATTCAAGTGCTATCTACCTAAATATTTACATTTTGAAAGGTGTGGAATCCAGACCTTGGAGATATCTCTTAGTCAATATAGTCAGAGATACCCAGGGTTAATCTGGCCTTTGAAAGACATATTTGCAATAAAATGGGTTAGGGTGAGAAGTCAGAATCTTCTTCATCTCTTCTCAAAGGAATAAAGTTTTTGTTTTGGTTTGGTTTTGGTTTTTTCCCCCCTTTCCTTTCAGGAGTGAAGGGGGATGTGTTGTTATTTCACGGTCCTCTGTTCCTCACCCATGGGGTATCCATCCAACTCCTATCTGAAGAATTTCCATCGATGGCCATTGCGTGGTCAAGGAGAAAGGCACATGGCAGGGTACAGAGGCACTTAGTATTTGCTGTGAGGTAATTAATAATTACCGGGTGATCCGGGATACCTCATGTGTGCATTCAGGGCAAAAACAAACACTAACCTTAGTAAAACAACTTACTGACATTTTCTGGTAACATTCACCTATCATGGTTTCCTCCTCACTTTATTCCTTCACAATGCATCGTGCTTGGGACATATAAGAAAGCAAGTGTTTGTTGTAGGCTGAATGCTACCAGGAAGTATTTATTCAGTGAATAAGGATAAGCAGGAAATGAGTCCCTGTTACCAAGTTGGGATGTGACAGGAGGATCTCCAAAAAGGGTTGAGACTGGAACTTGACCTTTGTAAGTAAGCATAATGGTAGGTGACCTCAGATAATAGCTAAACTAAAAATTGTTTATATGTATAGAAAAATGCAAATCTTTCATTGGAAAACCATCTGTTCCTTGTGTTATTTATGAAATCATGAATTTAAATATTTTAAATGCACTTAAAATTTGATTCAGTCTTTTGGTAGGCTATTAATTTTAGTCTTCTATAGGGCATTAATGGTTGAGAGGTTTTGCTGTGTTCTCTTCTGTTTTAGCTTTCTTTGGTATCACTGCTGTCAGAAAAGGGCAAAGTGTATATCAGGCAGGGGGATCAGCCTGTATGAAGACTTTGAGAAAGAGGAGGGCAGCAGGGCCATGGTCAGCAAGGGGAAGAAAGAAGGAGCTACTGCTGAAGAGTAAGCCAGAGCCACATCCCACAGAGCAGGTAGGGCATGTTAGGGCTTTTGTTGAAGGAGCTAGAAAGAAGCCACCTAGTACTTAAAAAAAAAAAAAAAAACTTTTTATTTGGGGGACACCTTGGTGGCTCAGTCAACTAAGCATCTGACTTCAACTCAGGTCATGATCTCATAGTTCGTGGGTTTGAGCCCCACATCTGGCTCTGTGTTGACACCTCAGAGCCTGGAGCCTGCCTCAGATTCTGTGTCTCCCTCTCTCTCTTCCCTTCCCCTGCTCGTGCTCTGTCTCCCTCTCTCCCTCAAAAATAAACATTAAAAAAATAAATAATAACTAAATAAAAATTTTTAAAAACTTTTTATTTGTAAATAATTTCACACTTAAAGGAAAGTTGCAGGAATAGTGTAAGAATGCTATCCTTGACTCAGATTTCATCAATTCGTAGCATTTTGTCACATTTGGCTTTTGTTTCCCTGAATCATTTGA
>NC_043701.1:9881357-9913429 GCF_006229205.1 Suricata suricatta | reverse complement strand
GCTTTCTTTTGGATTATTTGACTAATTATGGTATGCTTTTTTAACATGAATAGTTTGCTAAATATTTTTTGTATTATATTCCAATCTATATAATTAAACTTGTACATTTACTGACCGTTAATCTTGTACCACTTCATTTAAGATGTAAAAACTTTGCAACCACATAGGTTCCTTTACCCCCATGCCCCATTGGCTTTATTATATTTTCATATGTATTATACCTACAAACATTATTTACCAGATAATAGGTAATGATACTTACAAATAGAGGGAAAAACATTCTCTTATATTTAGCTGTTAGTAGCAAATTCTTTTGGTTTTCTGTCACCAAAAAATGTCTTTACTTTGCCTTCATTTCCAAAAAAATATTTTTGCTGGATAGAGAAATCTGGGTTGAGAGTGCTTTTCTTTTTTGTTTCTTTTAGCACATTAAGAATGTTATTCTATTGTCTTCTGGCCTCTATGACTTCCAATGGCAATCCACAGTCATTGAATTTGCCCCTTCCCCTACTCCCCATGCAATGTGTTCTTTTCTTGTTACTTCTAATGCTTTACTTTTCAAAAAACATTTTAATTTGAATGGTTTGATTATGCTGTCTCTAGGTATTTTGATTTTATCTTGATTAAGATTTTCTGTTTTTTTTGAATCTATAAATAGAAGTTTATCACCAAATTGTGGAGTTTTAATCAATTATTTCTTCATTGGTGGTTACCAATCTCTTTCTGCTTTTTTGGAGCTCCAATGACATGTACATCAGACCACTGATCTCATCCTACAGGTACCTTAGACTTTGTCCATTTCTGTTCAATGTTTTCTCGGTCTTCTTCCAATCAAATGTTTTTTCTTTTTTTTATCTTCATATTTACTGGTTATCTGACATGTTCATTCTCCTAATGGGTGCATACAGTAGGTCTACAGATTTTATTATGTTCTAAAATTTGCACTTAGCTTTTATATATTTTCTATTTTTCTACTAATATTTTCTTTCTTTTTATTCAAGTATTTTTTTTCTTTACAGCATGGTACCTATTTATAATAGCTGAATCAAAATTTTTGCCTGATAATTCTAACATTTGAATAATTTTGGAATTGGCAGCTATATTTTTCCTGGTTACTTGATTTTCGTTTAAAAAATTTTTTTTTTATATTTGAGAGAGAGAGAGAAAGACTGAGAGAAAGAAAGTGAGTGCAGGGGAAGGGCAGAGAGGGAAACACAGAATCAGAAGCCACTCCATGCTCTGGGCTGCCAGCACAGAGCCTGATGCGGAGCTTGAACTCATGAACCAGGAGATCATGACCTGAGCCGACGCAGACGCTTAACCAACTGAGCCACCCAGGTGCCCCTATTTCTCCTGGTTTTTGAATGGTGAGTAAATCTGGATTTTACACTGGACCTTTCATGTTTCCTTGTATAGATTCTGAATTTAGCTATAATCCTCTAAATAATATCGATATTTTGTTTTATCAGGCAAACAGGTTTACACAGTGAATTCTGTCTCTCATTCTGTGAGTGGGATTCAAATCTCAGTTAAACTTTTACTTTTCTCCTTGGGTCTGTCCCATACATTAGTGTAGTCCAAGAGTTAGACTGATGCTCGTACAAATTTATATATACAATTGGGTATCTGCATCTTTTTTCTCACATATTTTCTTCTCTGTCTCTTTTGCTTTCAGGAGCTTTCCTTGATTTCACTCACAAGAAGATGGTGGGCTTTGTATTGGGCTAATAGCGTTTTGGGCAGTAATCTTCATAACCGTGACCCGCCCTTGTGGTAAAGCCATAGAAAATTATTCCCACACAAGTTGTTTCTCCAAGTTTTGACCCTCTCGGTCAATCTATTTTTCTTTACTTTTCAGAGTTTTCAGGTAGTTTATTTTGGATTGTGTCTAGAATTTATAGCTGAAATCAACAGAAGGAATGGAAGGTTAGAAGCCTATCCCACCACAGCAAAAACTAGACTTGTCTCTGTCTTGTCTCTTAGACTTCTGTCATAGCTATTGCTTTGTCTGTCTTTTGAGTAGAGATTTTCTATTTCCCCATTTTTCCCCTTAATGGAACTTACAAGGTGTTTGCTATTTTATTAATTGCTTAAAAGAACTAAGTTTGATTTTATTTTTCAGTTGACTCATTGGTTTTTACTTCTTTAATTCTGACCTGGTAGTTATTATTTCTTCCAGAGTATTTTATTATTTTTCCTTAAAAGGTGAAAGTTCCTAAAATGAGATTTTAGCCTATGAATTTTAAGCCCTGCTTATGTTAAAATATAACCATTTAAACTATACAGCTCTCTTTTTTTTTTTTAAAAACAGCTTTATTGAGGCACAACTGATAATATCTGCCTGTATTTAATGTGCACACTTTGATAGATTTGGGCAAATGCAAATACGTGTAATACCATCGCCATAATCAAAATACTAAATATACTTGTACCTCCCAGAAGCTCCTTTTGTCTCCCTGCACCCATTCTTTTCTGTGTGTGTGTGCGTGTCTGTGTGTGTGTATGTGTGTGTGTGTATGGTAGTCAAAAACACTTAACAGCGTATCTACCCTCTTAAATTCGGAAGTGTGCAATACTGTATTAATTACAGAATCTAGAACTGATTCACGCAGCATCGCAGAAACTTTAGACACACTGAGCAATAGCTCCCTATTTCCCCCACCTGCTAGCCTCTGGAAACTGTTCTCTACATCTATGAGTTGGACTATTTTATATCCATCTTATAAGTGGAATCATGGAGTGTTTCTCCTTCTATGAAGTCCTCTTTAAATACCACTTTAATTGTGTGAAATATATAAAGCAAAGTATTTAAGAATATGACTTAGCTGTACTTTTAAATTAAGTTCATAATAATTTTTTGGTTCAATGAATTATTTAGAAATGTGTTTCAAAATTTCCAAATGTAATTTTTATATATTTCATCTTTTCATTATTATGTCTAGTTTAATTATCTTGGGGCAGAGAAACTTGCTTTTTCGAAGCTTGCTTTATGACTTAGTGTGTGGCTAATTACTATAAATGTGGGGAATATCTTATTAACGTAAGGAAGGCTATCCTGGAAAAAGGAATTAATCTTGATAGTTATGAATTTAAGATGAAGAAAGAAAATACAGTTGTTTTATTATCAATAAACATTCTGGTTTTAATTTAGAAATCCAGGGAAAGAATAATTATATATAATCCATCTTAAATGAATGACAAGAAAGAAGAAACTATAAACAAAAGTTGAGAGTGTTTGTAAAGGGTAACAATATGATGGATGGTTGGAGCATGGGACCTAAACTACTTAGGAGGAAGGATACCATCGTTGGCAGACAAGGAGAATGGCTTTAGAGGTCCAAGGGTGGAAACACTGAGTTGGAAACATAGCGATCATTGATCAAAGAACTTGGTGTTTCAGACAGGATGGATTTACTGTGATTGTACTGGGGATAGATGGGTTGAAGAAAAGAAATTTGGCGGGGAGTCACTCATTGAACTGGAGGAGGAAGGGTACATGGGTCATGTGAGTGCATATTTAAGACACCAAGAGTGGTTACAAGCATTGTGGAGGAGGGAAAGGCAAGACACAAGGAGGAAAAATCATCTTGAAATAAGAACTGACCAAAATGCAGCATATGATGGTTACGGACTGGACTATGCCCCTTGTCTGCCCACCACTGCAGACGTTGAAACCCTAATCCCCAGTGAGACTGTGTTTGGATTTAGGGCCATTAAGGAGGTAATTAAGGTTTAGTGAGATCCTAGTGTGGGGCCCTAATCCAATATGACCAGGGTCCTTATGAGAAGAAGAGAAAACAGGGATGCATGTACATATAGAAAAGGCCACATGAGGACTCAACGAGAAGATGGCCATCTGTAAGTGAAGGGAGAGGCCTCAGGAGAAACTCAACCTGCTGACACCTTGACCTTGGTCTTCTAGCCTCCAGAACTTTCAGGAATAAATGTGTGTTGTTTAAGCTACCCTATGAACTTAAACAGGATAATACAATGATAAATCTAAGAGGTGTGTCGGGGCATATAGCTAGGTGGCATGGGCTTTAAGAGAGTTTGGATTTTTAAGGAGGAACGAAGAAAAATGGAACATAAGAAGCAAAGAGTGAGCAATGAAGGATTGAGCCTCACTTCCTGTGAGTGATTTGGAATATAAGTGAAGTCACCTCAATTTGAGAGATCCGCAGTTGAAGCTGTATCCATAAGGGGACGTGAGGTGACCACTCATGGAACAGGTGGAATGACCACTAAGAGACAAGTATTTAGTGGTCTTCAAAATGTGCAATGAAAGGGGGCCATACCTCTGCCCACACATCTTCCTTTGTCTCTGACTTCTGCAACGCTCTCACACACACCTCTGAACACCTGTCAAGCTTCCCTTTGAGTCCACAATGGATTTTATTTATATAGTTCTCCATATATATATATATATATACATATACACTCTCTCTCTATATATATCTGTATCTATATAGAATCTATGTTTTCTATAATGTTTGACCTAACAATAGTAATTCAGGTCTACTGATCTCTACAGCATTTTATTCTACTTTCATTTTAATCTTTAATTATTTAATTGTTAATCTATCATTTTTGAGTTTGTGTAAACTTATATCACCAATTAAGATCTAAGAACACGGATTTATGACTTCAAAATGTATCATAAAGCTAGAATCATCAAAACAGTGTGTTGCTGGCATAAAGACAGACATATAGGCCATTGAACAGAATCGAGAGCCCAGAAATAAACCCACACATACATGGACAAATGACTTTTGACAAGTATGTCAGGACTGCGTAACGGGGCGCCTGGGGGCTCAGCCGGCTAAGCCTCCCGCTTCGGCTCAGGCCATGATCTCACGGTTCGTGGGCCTGAGCCCCACGTCGGGCTCTATGCTGACAGCTAGCTCAGAGCCTGGAGCCTGCTTCAGATTCTGTGTCTCCCTCTCTCTCTGATCCTCCCCTGCTTGCACTGTCTCTCTCTGTCTCTCAAAAATAAAAAACATTAAAAAAAAAGACTGCATAATGGAGAAAGGAGAGTCTCTTCAACAAATGGTGCTTGGGAAAACTGGATATCCACAGCAAAAGAATGAAATTAGACTCTCATGCTACACTGTCCATAAAAGTCAACTCCAAGTAGAATTAAGACTTAAACATAAGACCGAACACATAAAATTGCTAGAAGAAAACATGGGGTAAACATTATAGCACTGGTTTTGGTAATGATTTCTTGGATGTGACACCAAGGCACAGGCAACCAAAGCTAATGCAGGTAGGTGGTTCAACCCCAAATGCACAGCTTCCTTTGGAAACTTTGCAACAATCGACAAAGTGCAAGAAGCAAACTTTTTGCTTTTTAAAAATATTCCTAAGTATTCTAAAAATATTTCATAATTTTTTAAATGTTTGCTTATTTTTGAGAGAGAGAGAGAGAGAGAGCGAGCATGAGCAAGTGGGGGAGGGGAAAAGAGAGACAGAGACCTAGGATCTGAAGCAGGCTCCTGGTTCTAAGCTGTCAGCACAGAGCCTGATGTGGAGTTTGAACCCACAGATTGTGAGATTATGACTGGAGCCGAAGTTGGATGCTCAGCTGACTGAGCCACCCAGGTGCCCCTCTAAAAAGTATTTTATGGAAAGTATTTGCAAACCAAGTATCTGATAAAGACTTAACATCCAAAATACTTACCGAAGTCTTATAACTCAATCATAAAATAAAGACACAAACAAATAACAGTATGATGTTTTTAATGGTCAAAGGACCTAAATAAACATTTTCCCAAAGACATATAAATGGCCAACAGGTATATGGAAAGATATTCAACATCACTAATAGTCAGGGCAATACAAATTAAAACCACAATGAGATACTGCCTCATGTTTGGATGCCCATTATTAAAACAAACAAACAAACAAACAAACAAACATAAAAACCCCCAAACACAGAAAATAACCGGTTTTGAAGATGATGTGGAGAAATTAAAACCCTTGTGCACTGTTGGTAGTTATGCAAATTGGCTGGGGTGCCTTGGTGGCTCAGTCGGGTAAGCATTCGACTTTGGCTCAGGGCATGATCTCACAGTTCGTGGGTTCGAGCCCCATGTCGGGCTCTGTGCTGAAAATGTGGAGCCTGGAGCCTGCTTCAGATTCTGTGTCTCTCTCTTTCTCTGCCTCTCCTCAACTCATGCTCTGTCTCTGTATTTCTCTCTTTCTCAAAAATAAAAAACATTAAAAAAATAAAAAATAAATTGGTGCCGTCACTATGCAAAGCAGAATGGAGGTCCTACAAAAATTGAGATAGAACTACCATTTCCTCAAGCAATCTCCCTTTGAGTTTTATCCAAAAGAATTGGTACTGGGATCTTTGAGGGCTATTTGCACCCCCACGTTCACAGCAGCATTATTTACAGTAGCCAACAGATGGAAACAACTTAAGTGTCCACTGATGTATGACCAGATAAGGAAATTTAGTTTATACACACAATGGAATATCATTTGTCCCTTAAAAAGAAAGAAACTCTGTTATATGTTAAACAAACATGGATGATTTGGTTAGGTGAAATAAACCAGTCACAGAAGGACAAACGCTGCATGATTCCACTCACATGAAGTACCTACAGTCAAAGTCGCAGAAGTAGAAAGTATAATGGTTGCCAGAAATTACGGAAGGGGAAGGGGAAGTGAGGAGTTGCTGTTTAATGGTCATAGAGTTTCACTCCTGCAAGATGAGAAAATTCTAGGGATCTGCCGTTAAATAATCTGTATATAAAACAATACTATACTGAATACCTAAAATTGGTTGTTACATATTTTAAACACACATACATACCATCTAAGAGCACTGAAGGAAATATTATATTTTGTTGTGATTTTCATAGCACCTTGGATATTTTTCAGCATATAGTGGGTGCTACACAGATATTACAGAGTTCTTAGAGTTTATAAAAACACTTTTTAATGCTGCCATATTTTATTAAAGTGCCCACATATCCAGAGAGCTAAAGAGCTTTCCTCTAGGTCCTACAATTAACCCTACAATTCTAGGATCTTCATCTAAGCTCAGTACTTTTTTCCCCCTCCACCACGCAGTTTCTCCTTTTTTGAATTACTTTAAATGAGGCAATCTAATTCTCCAACTGGTAAAAGTAAAGCATTCTGGTACCACTTTCTGCATCAATTACCATCTTGAGAAATTGCAAGGAAAAAAGTACAAAGAAAAATAGAAACTGTGATTATAGGCTTACAGAATAGCCTCAATATGAAAAAAAAAACTACCTAAATTTTATGTGTGTGTACTGTGGTGGTGAGAATTGGCAGAAAGAATCTGAATACAGGAAATTAAAATATGTAAATGAATTATGAAGATATCTTTCTTTGGTTTCCTTAGGACAAGGAAAACATAAAAAGCATCGAAGCTAACTCTTATAAATTTTTTTTTATTTTCAAGTTGTAGATCATTAAAACTTATTCCAATGGCAGACAGTGTTAGATAACAAAGATGACTCTTGTCATATCAAGAAATATGATAAGGAGAGTAAAAAAAAACTACCTTTTGATGTTCATTGTACTCAGTGCTATCTGGCAATAGTGATAACATCATCTGATATGTCTCGGAATTTTTTATGTCTTAGAAGAAAGAGTCAGTGGTTCTAAATCCTTCCTCTCTCATATTTTCCCATATGGATCCACAAATTAGGCTAAGGACTGGCAAATGTTTTTGGAAAGAAGAATGCATCCAGGCAAACCTTTCAGATTGATTCAGATCTCATATACAAGGACAGTAATTCTGATGAGGCTGTGTCAATGGCCCTTTTTGTATAAAAAAGTCCTGTTTTAGGGGCGCCTGGGTGGCTCAGTCAGTTAAGTGTCCAACTTCGACTCAGGTCATGATCTCATGGTTCATGGGTTCGCATCAGCCTCTGTGCTGACAGCTCAGAGCCTGGAGCCTGGTTCGGATTCTGTGTCTCCGTCTCTCTTTCAGCCTCTTCCCCACTCATGTTCTCTCTCTCTCTCTCTCTCTCTCTCTCTCTCTCTCTTTCTCTCTCTCTCTCTCAAAAATAAATAAACATGGAGCACCTGAGTGGCTCAGTTGGTTAAGTGGGCTGACTTCAGCTCAGGTCATGATCTCATGGTTCATGGGTTTGAGCCGGTGTCGGGCTCTGTGCTGACAGCTCAGAGTCTGGAGCCCATTTCGGATTCTGTGTCTCCCTTTCTCTCTGCCCCTCTGCTACTCATGTGCTGTCTCTCTTTTCTTCAAAAATAAATAAATATTTAAAAAATTAAAAAAATAAGACATTAAAAACTTCAAAAATTTTTAAAAATACAAAATACTGTTTGATCTCACATACATGTGGAGTCTAAAGAAGTCTAATTCATAGAAGCAGCACATACGACAGTGGTTATCTGGGGGTGGGGGGAGGCGGGTGAAAGAGATGTGGGCCAGAGGGTAGAACCAGCAGTTACATAGGGTGGGTTCTCAAGATCTAATCTACAGCACGATGACTAGAGTGTATGATACTAGGTTACATCCAGGAAATCCGTTCAGGGACTGTCTATTCAGGTGCTCTCCCCAGACACATAACACACACAGAACGGGACTGTACCCGGAGATGACATGTTAACTCGTTTGACTACAGTGATCTTTTCACCATGTATGTGTCTATAATTAAGGTACATATTACCACGTTATAAATAAGTAAATAATGGGGGGAAAGTCCCCTTCCTACATCCACATTAAGGGCAAGCTAGTGATGACATGACTAAGCTTAACTGCATACAATAGGGTAGAATTGAGGGGCACCTGGGTGGCTCAGTCAGTTAAGTGTCCAGCTTTGTCTCAGGTCATGATCTCATGGTCCGTGGGTTCGAGCCCCACGTCAGGCTCTGTGCTGACAGCTCAGAGCCTGAAGCCTATCTTCAGATTCTGTGTCTCCCTCTCTCTCTGACCCTCCCCTGCTCATGCTGTCTCTCTCTCTCAAAAATAAATAAAACATTAAAAAAATTTTTTTAATGGGGTAGAATTGAGAAGATGGAAGTGTTTTTCTGGTATAACTTCCCTGGCCACTTTGTTCAGAGGGCAGTGTGAAACCAAATGTCCCATAGAGCAGAATCTCCAAACTCTATACCAGCTGCTTGAGATGTTACCGTCCATCATACTCCAGGAAGAGTCTCTGGCTTCATGTAGCTGCCATGCCCCAAGTAATCTGGGCTCCCTGCCAGCAGTAGCTTGACTTAAATGAACAAGTTAGTGCTGACACCTGGGGACAGAAAAGCACTGAACATATGTACAGGCAGCAAGGCATGTTACTTAGTAAACAAGCAGCACCTAAGGATGGAACCTTTCTGGAGACCACAGAACGTCACAGTCAGTAGAAGGTAGAAGTATCAGGATTCACTGAGATATAGAAATGTATACTTACATGTCCATCTATACATATATATCAATATCTACACATATTTAAGAGATAATAAAGATGAAAAATAGTTTTCCCTTTTCCTCTTGATGACAAGGAAAGTGGCCCAGATGTAAGCATTCATCTCTAATCTGAATGAAAGATGTGAGGATATTTTCAGGGATAAAGCATATTTTATCTCACAGAGCACTGCCTTATCATTCATACATTTATCCTAGAGAAAACAAATCACACTTCCACTTACAATGCAGTATATGTGGTAGAAATTATAGAATTGATGATCATCAGAATTTTCTGCAAATGTTAAATCTTTCGTTGGATCGGTCCGTGCTATTTCTGGTGGTGACAGTGACGTCCTCTCCTCTCTTTTTGTGTTAAACTGAAAAAAGATTTGTAGAGACATGTCTGACTGAGTTACTCATCCTGAAAGCATGTCTACTGGACAGAATTTCTCTATTATGAACACATATTTTACAAGGTTACATTATATGGTAGAGGCCAAATTCCCATAAGCAAGAATTTCTGTGACATAGATTGTGACTATCTTCAGAAGACCTGATTGTATAAAAATACTGTTTTTCATTTACTGAGAGTTCACATTCTTATTGACAATTTTGGCAATGGCCCAAGGAATGAAAAAAAAACTGCATTGCTTTTGTTAATCCAACTCAGAGCTAAGCACATAATAGATGTTCAATATAAAGTTGAGTAAGAAGTATTCTTACAACATTTGATTTCATTAACAAGAAGTATATAAAATGAAACCACATAAATCACGTAAAAATTAAAACCATATGGACTGAATGAAAATACTTCACTGTAAGTTTAGGAAAATCTAATTTCGGGGGGCACCTGGGTGGCTCAGTTGGTTGTTTCACTTTGGCTCAGATCATGATCTCACAGTTTGTGGGTTTGAGCCCCACATGGGGCTCTGTGCTGACAGCTTAGAATCTGGAGCCTGCTTCAGATTCTGTGTCTTCCTCTCTCTGCTCCTCCCTCTTGCAGGCTCGCTCTCTATCTCTCTCACAAAAATAAACAAACATTAAAAAAAAGAAAATCTAATTTTTATCAAATAATCAATCCATCAACATTTATTTGGCACCTACCATAGGGAACAAAGAGAAGCATAAGATTTTTTTTTTACCCAAAAGTAGCTTTTAGTTCAGTTGACCTAGGTAACCTTGCATTATTATTTAACTCTTCATGTATTTTCATTATTCTATTTAATTGTTCAGCTGAATAAGAGAAAGATGAAATTCACATTCTATTTTTTGAGGGTAAACTTAGTTGACCTAATCAAAGAAAACATTCAGTAATAATAAAACATCTGGACACAACTAGTTGGAAAATTCTAGTCAAATTAAATCAGAGGGTCAAGCAATTTTCACAAGTAATTGAGTTGAGCCTTGAATAACACAGGTGTGAACTACAAGGGTCCACTTATACTTGAGGGTTTTTTTTTTTTGTATTGAGAAAGTACAGTACTATAAAGTATTTTCTCTTCCTTATGATATTCTTAACATTTTATTTTCTCTAGCTTACTTTATCATAAGAATGTAGCATACATATGTGCCACTGACTATTTATATTATTGGTAAGACTTCCAGTCAATAGGTTATTAGTAAGTTATTAGATCATTAGGAGTTTAGGGAATCAAAAGTTATATACAGATTTTTGACTACACAAGGGGTTGGTGCCCAGAAACCCAATGTTGAGCAAGAGTCAACTGTATATATATATATATATATTTTAATTGATTAGAGTAATAATATGTTTTATTAGAAAAAGAAAGTATTTTGCATAGTACAAACTGTTAGAACTTGCTGTTTTATATATGATTATATATAAAGATATATATAATAAGACAAATAATATATGTAAGACCCATATATAAAGTATATTATAAGATATATATTGCTATGTTACAAATATATATTTATTGGTGATATATATAATATATAATACATATTATATATAATATTCATTTTTGTATTATAACTATATCTTATAATATATTGTTATATATAAACAATAAGTTTATATATTTTGTTAAATTGTTACATACATGTATATAAGAGCAAATTCATGTTTAGCAGTCTGCTATGGGAAGCATTTTCTCTTCACTTAAAATACTGTTGCAATCAAAGTATTTTTACTCTAAATTTATAGATGAAAAAACGGGGGCAAGGCCTTGATAATGAGCCTGTAGTCCAATAAGAGGCTGTTTACCACTATACACACCGGTCAAATATTTAGGAATGTTAAGAAACTTTTTGTTAGCCTCTACATTATGATTTGTAATTCAGAACCAAGCATTCTCCCTTTGGGCCATGCCCATTTATTCAGGTAATAACATTACCATCGGCTATTAAAGCACACTTTATATTATATGATTATATGTATTATATCTTCATTATTCTAGGAGCAACAGCTTTTACCAATAAGCATAATTTCATTGTTGGTTTTGTTGATAAATCGAATGGTAAAAAAGTTTCCCCAGTGGACAAAAGTGGCTGGAAATATATTTGACCTGTAGTTTCTTCCTCGATTGGTTAAAATAATAGTGGTTAGACCATAAAATCTTTGTTATCACCACTTGATCTTTTTATCATTGAAATTAACTTTTAATTTACTTAGTGACTTCATCTTTCATTTCTCTTTGGTTCAATATAAAAAATACAATAGAAATTTAGTTGCTATCATTTCCAACCTCCTCATTAAATGTCTAAATATTTTAAACAATTTGTAAGTTACTCTAATTATTTTGAGACTGTTCTTAATAAAATTATTCAACTTTAATGAGCAATTTCTACAGAGATTGTTCTTCAATTATAATTCATAAAAGTGACTGTGGTAGATTGTTATTATTCTACCTTTAAGCCCAAAACTATCCTTGCTATTTAAGAACACAGTCATGGATAGATGATATACTCCAAAAGCACGAGGGCTATATCCTCAGAATGTGTATAGTTTCTGGGAGCAAGGGCTGTTTATTAATTCATTGAATAAATATTGGACATCAGTCACTATGTGTGAGACAAGACACCCAGTAATCTTTGTCTCTCCTATTAAAATGTGAACCTTATGAGGTCAGGATCTTTTTATCTCATTCATTGCTGTGTCTAGCACCTAGGATCATGCTTGGCACATAACTGCTTCTCAACAAATATCTATTGAACAGCTGAGCGAACTACATGAGTAGCGCCAGCAGTCTAGTTAGTAGGGGAGGAAAGTGAAAACAAACATTAACAAATATACGAGATGACTTGTAACATTGCCATAATTGCTCTAAAGGAAAAATTCCCTATTTGCTGACAGAGAAGAACAGAGGGAGGGGTCCTCTGAGTAATAGGGTCAGGGAAGGCTTCTCCAAGAAGAGAATGTTTCACCTGGAGCTTGAAGGTCCTATGAGACTGGGGGCAAGAATGAGCCAGCTATGGAAGAACAGGAAAGAGCATGCTAGACAGAGGACGACCTGAGGAGAAAGGCGTGGCCTACTAAAAGGACAGAAAGAATGCTGGTTGGGTAGAATTCTGTAGTGACGGCTGGAGAGGTTCAGAATACAGGTGAAGAAGAGGGTGGGGGCTGATCACTCAAGGTCCCCACTTCCAAGGCCATGAGAAAGAAGGTGGGTTCTATTCTAATGGTACCAGAATACCAGAGACTATTGCTAGTTGCCAATTCATTATACGTATTCTACCTTCCTTACTGATAGAACACTGATTTTGTTGAGGGCAGCAATGTGCTCAGTTATTTAAAAAAAATCCAAAAAGCAAAACCCATGACGGGAATAGCTATCCTTGCATTCAGGAGTACCACATGGTATACTGCTGTCCAACAACATATGAGTGGAAGATGTTTGAGTGGCATTTGGAGGAAAGTTTTGTTCTCTGGTAAAAAGTGCAAAAATGACCATGTCCTTAGCTCTTCCTCTTGCCTGGAAGGCCTGTGATACCAGGCGCCTTCTTGATAAGCCAGTCTTGACCTCCCTGAGCTGCTGAACCAAAGAAGAGCAACCCCCACCTGCCCCACCCCTCTAACTTTAGAAGTCTGAAATGTAAGAAACGTAAGCCTGATATTTTATTTTTATTTTTTAAATGTTTTTTAATGTTTTATTTACTTTTGAGAGAGAGAGAGAGAGAGAGAGAGACAGTGTGAGCAGGGGAGGGTCAGAGAGAGAGGGAGACACAGAATCTGAAGATAGTCTCCAGGCTCTGAGCTAGCTGTCAGCACAGAGCCTGACTCGGGGCTTGAACCCACGAACTGCAAGATAATGACCTGAGCTGAAGCCGGATGCTTAACCGACTGAGCCACCCAGGTGCCCCAGATATTTTAAAGCAACTGTTATGCTTTATCTTGCTTATAATTTAATGCAATTATGACTGATACAGTGACAGATGAACAAAAATCACCAGTTCAATGGAACACACTGAAAATATATTAAAGAGAGAAGAGATTTTTGATAAAGTAGCATCTTGCGAAGACAGGAAGCAACAGAAGTAAATAACAGGTGTTTTTTAATTATACAGAGAATGAATCAAAATAAATACATGTTCCCGGGTCTTTGGGTTTCCTGGCTACACCTTTCTTGGTTCAGGTGCATCAACTGTGAAATGAAAAGCCTTAGATTCAATGACCTCCAATGTTCCCTTTATTTCTATGAGGCTGTGAATATAATAACAATCAATTCTTTCTATGAGCCTGGAAGTTATATAAATGTAGGGACACTGATTCTTGGATGTGAAGAAGAGAGTGTATGTGGCCCCAGCTTTTCACCATAAAATCAATGAGAGTTGAATGGAGGAATCTCTGGGAGCCAGCGGAGGTCAGGCTGAAGTTGTACAACATGAATTATTCATGGTTTAGGACTGTAGTTTCTGGTCGTCTTCCAAAAGTGCTCTTCAAAGAAGATCAAAAGTGGAGAGGTGTACTGCATAGAAAATTCGTTGACAAACATGGGTGTAAAAAAAATCAAAGTACAGGATGGGAGGGTGTGTATACAACAAAAATGAATAAAAAGTATCAGAAATATCTACCAGTCATGTCTAAAGTTTAAAAAAAGCAAATTATTCAACACACGAGAACATGGAAAGAAAGGTTGATTATATACTTTACAGTTCTTTGTAATTCAGGAGGATCAGTGAGGAAATGGTAGGAAGCACAGTATGTACAGATTTATTTTACTTATTTAACACAAGTATACATAGCATTTAACAAAAATTCAACACTTGGCAAAGAGTATGTAAAAGTAACCGACTCTGGTTTGCTTCTCTTTAATTCACTAAATAAAGTGATTTTCAAATAAGAAAGTTTAAATCCTACGTTTATAAAAAGTAATAAAATAGCAAGATCATGCAAAATATACCAAAAGTGTATTTAATCTATTTTAATTGTTCCTTTACTAAGCACAGGTCCATCATATAGAAGAAATCCAGGATTTTAAACATGTGATTTCAGAAACTCTTGAAACCTGAGATTATGGTAATCAGAAGTGTTTTTTTCCCCCTGTACTGGAAATAATTAAATGTTCTAGTCTCTAAAATTACCTATTCAAATTGGAAACCTTATAAAAATCATCAAACTCAATTTGGAAAATGCAAATTAGGAAACCTTAAGACCAGTACCACCAAATCACATAATAGATTATCCTATAAATTCTGTGAAAACAGATGGAAAATGAAGGAGGTAAGATTAAGAACTATCATGTACTCACTAAGAACAAGTAATGTCAGACTAACCTATGAATCCTTTACTGGGGCAAATGCTACTAGACTGGTAAATTGGCATTAATCCATACATTTGGCTAAGCCTTCCTGAGGCATAGTCCATGAGAACATAGTTCTAATTTGGGGAAATAATATCTGCTTTTGACGCTGTCATTACTATCTTACAACTATAAGTACATTTAGAGAATGCTAAATATTTCAAGAACTATTGGTGAAAAAAGTAACATAGGACTTCAAAGAAAGAGAGGATTAACTTTGTTTGGAAGACGAGATTGCCCACAATGTCCTGAAACACAGGTTGGGGGAAAAGCCTGCCTAAAATAGAACCCCTCATTTTTTATTAATAGCTTTGGAGGGAATTTCTCAGGAGAGGGTTGAGATCTACTGCAGAGAAGGCTGCACTGATGAAATTATAATATGGAATCCCTGACAGGTGATTCCTAAAAACATCCTGCTCATTTAAAGACTATCACGTAGGGGTGCCTGGGTGGCTCAGTCAGTTAAGCATCTGACTCTTGGTTTCAGCTAAGGTCATGATCTCACTGTTTGTGAGTTTGGGCCTCACACTGGGCTTCACGTTGACCCTCTCTTCTCTGCTTCCCCTCCCCAGAATAAATAAATAAACTTGAAAAAATAAAGACTATCACATAACTTTTTCCAAATGGGCCAATTTCCCTTTGACTGGAAGGACCAACCCAAGACACTGTAAGCTTTCTAGAATGCTCCATGTCTTGGTTGAGTGGAGATGGCCATAGGACATGGCCCATGTAACTGACCCCTGTCCCATCTCAGTGAGGAAGGCAGTTTCACAAAAACTGACAGTAAACTGGTGGATCTCCCTAGGAAGGCCCCCTCTCAGGAGGTTATATGGCAGGTGAGTCAAGTTTGGTTTTTATGTGGAAGAGTCAGGTGGACTGTGTCATCCAATTTGCTATATAGAAAAAAAATCCTGAAATCATATGATCCTCTCTGAAATCACAGAGGGATGGGTACAGACTAGCCACTTAGCAAAAGGTATTAGGAGACCCTGAAGCTGATCCAGAAGACAGGGTAAGGAGGATCAGAGTGGGAAAGAGCAGTGATGTAAGGGGCATCCTGGGTCCTGGCTGAATTGCTCTCCCCCTAACATAAACTGGCTAGTTCCTAAAGCTTCCTCACCTGGGAGGTAGGACACAGTTTAAACCAAAGCAGGTAGACTGTGGGATTACGGATGAACTGTTCAGCTGTCCCAGAATCCTTGGCATGTGTCACACGGACTGTAGCCTCATGGGCCCAGCCCTACACGGCACTCATAAATTCAAACTCCAAACCTTTGAAGGTATCATGTCCTATCTTTAGGAGACAATTTATTTTACTATCTAGAGCACAGGTGCAGCTTGATAAAGTTCCTTGTTGTCTTCTTTTGTGACCATACAGATACACACACATGCACACACACACATGTGTCATACACACACACACATATGCACATACATTCCTAGCTCATCCTTTCCATGACAGTGTAGGCTTGGGAGAATCCTTCCTTGTTGTGGGAATGTTAGGTCAAATGCCTAACGTCTGTAGGGGTGATCCAGTCCTTTCATTAATGATCAAACATCCCAAGGTCAAGTGACAGCAAAAGCTGTCACAGTCTCCCTTGCCATTCTGGTTTTCATTTTCCTCCTCTTTTACAGTTTTGTGTGTGTGTGTGTGTGTGTGTGTGTGTATGTCCCTTATTTTCTTGCAATGCATTCATAACCAGATTTGTAATATCATTTCTAACATGTTTAGCAGCTTTGTATTAGAAGGACTTTTTTCTGAATAACTATTTCAGCATACTGCTGAAAATAGCAATGTCTAATAAGTTATTTAGGTTATTTTATGATATGTAATACACATATCATGATATGTAATACATGCAGAAAAGTACTACTGAGCAAAGAATCAAAAAATGAACTTAACCATGTGACCTGATTCTGGCTAATAAAGGGAACATTACCAGATCTCAGAAACCTACTTCATGCCCCTGATAACCATAGCGTTTTCCCTCTACCCAAAGATCACTAGGATACTGATATCTGATACTACAGGTTTTTGCATAATTTTAAATGTAATCTACTGTATAATTATGTTGTGCTTGAAATCTTTTGTTCAATATTAAGTTTACAAGAACTATTCATTTTGTTTAATTTAGCTCTATTATTTTTCATTGCTGTTCTTTTTTTAAAGTTTATTTATGTTGAGAGAGAGTGAGAGAGCACACGTATACACGTGAGGGAGGGGCAGAGAGAGAGAGAGAGAGAGAGAGAATTTCAAGCAGGCTCCATGCTATCAGTGCAGAGCCTGATGTGGGGCTCGATCTCATGAATTGATCTCATGAACCATGAAATCATAACTTGAGCCAAAATCAAGAGTAGGATGCTTAACTAACTGAGCCACCCAGGCACCCCTCATTGCATTGTTTCTATAGTATGAATCTACCACAATATATTTATCAGTTTTACTGCTATCGGACATTTTTTTGCAAAGTTTATTATAAATAATGTTGGTATGAACATTGTTGTATATTGTCTTTGGGCGCATGTGTAAAGTATTTCTGCTACCCAAAAAGAAATGTGAAAATACTGGATATAAGGTATTTCAGTGTTAGTAGATAATGGCAAACAGCTTTCTTAAACGTTTATACAAATTTACCCTGTGATCGGAGGTTAAGACTTCTTCTGATTTAGTGTTTGCTGACACTTAGTAATTCAATTAAAAAAATTTTAAGCTATTTTTTGGGGTGTGTATTGGTATCATACTGCATTTATAATTCGTATTTCCCTGATGAATAAAGAAGCTGAACAATTTTAATAAGTTTACTGGACATAGTTTGTGAATTTCTAATTTAAGTAGTTTGTCTACGTTTTTATTGTTTTCCTTATTTGTTGTTTACTTATTATTTTGCATATACTTGAAGAGGAGCTATTGGGGTTATATATCTTGCAAATATTTTCTATTCTAGTTTTTTATACTTCCTATTTGATGACTTTTCATGAGCATGCATTTTTATTAATATAGTCTCATTTATCAAATTTTCCTTTACAGTTAGTGCTTCGGGGTTTAAGAACTTACCCCATTCCTACAGCAAGACAGTATCTTATCATTTACATTCTAATTCTAGAAGTTTTATTATTTTACCTTTTGTAATTATATATAAACTGACCTGAAATTGGTTTCTATATGTGGACATTTCCTGCTTCTGTAATTTACTAAATTTTATTTTTGCTTTAGGCATGAGCAAGTATTGAAATTCATCGAATGCTTGGTTTGCATCTGTTGAGATTGTCATATTTTTTCTCCTTTATTTTCATAATGTAGGAAATTACACAGAGTCTTAAATATCAAAACACCATTTTATTCTTGGAGTAAATCCAACCTTGGTCATAATGTAGTATACCTATATTTTCTGGGTTTGATTTTCAGTATTTTGCTCAATATTTCTGTTTATGTCAGGTTTTTATATTCAGATTGTTGAAATTTTAAAATAAATTGAGAATGCTCTCTCCTTATATTGTCTTGGATAAGTTTGTGCAGGAGATAAATTACTTTTTCCTAAATGTTAGTGGAATTCACCGATGAAACAATTTTGGTCTAGTTTTTTTTGCAGAAGTTGTATAATTATGGGAATAGATGCTGGACTGTTGAGATTTTCTATGTATTTTTGTACTCATACTTGTAAATTGTGTTTTTTTGAAATTTTCTCATTTTATCTAAATTTTCAAATTTCTTGGAATGTATTTGCTATTGTACTTCTTAGTTTCTAAATATATGGAGATTCCATGGTTACTTTTTGTTGATTTCTAACCTATTTCTCTGTGACCAGACAATATAATCTATATAATTTAAATTCTGTTTAATATCCCAAAATTTGATTATGATTAATGCTGCATGCATATTTGAAAAGAATGGCAACTTACAAACAGATTAATATCTATAGTTTAGTTGCATTTTGCTAATCATGCTATTCAAATCTTTTATATCCTTACGGAAATTCTGATACATTGAAAAGTTTCCCAATATGACTGTTGATTTACCCATTTTCCTCCTCTTTCTGTTGAATATTTCTTTCTATTTTCTGGATCTTGGCTAATATAAATTTAGGTCTATTTTCTCTTCCTGTCAATTAAAACTTTTATTTTTAGGAAGTGGCCTCTTTACTTCCAGCAATGCCTTTCACAGTCCCGCCCTCTGGGATGGGCTCATCCCCGGGTGAGCAGGGCGGTAAATCCGTCCGCGATCACCTGCCTCAGTCCTACCGCAGCGCTGCTTTCCCCCATTTATTCCTGCCTGATCTTACCTGCTCCTGCTGATGATGCTCTTCTCAGTTTTCTTTCCAACTTTTGAAGATATTTTGAAAAGAAACCTTTGTCGTATACTTTAAAAATCACATCCTGTATTTTATCTGTGGTTACATGCTTAAAAATATTATTTGCACTTTAAAAATTTAAATTTTATCTTCAAATTTTCATATGTGGAAAAGGCAATCTACCCCATTCTCTTTCCAAATAACTATACATTTTGAATTAAAATATTTCAAATGTTTCTAATGTTTATTCCTTTATTTTCAGAGAAAGAAACAGAGAGAGAGAGAGAGAGAGAGAGAGAGAGAGAGAGAGAGAGAGAGAAAAGAAGAGAGAATGTGAGTGGGCAAGGGGCAGAGAGAGAGGAGAGACAGAATTCCCAGCAGGCTCCATGCCATCAGCACAGAGACCAACATGGGGCTCCAACCCATCAAATAAAATATGAGCTGAAACCAAGAATTGGATGCTTAACTGACTGAGCCACCCAGGTGTCCCTGAATTAAAATATTCCAAAATTAGGGGCTCCTGGGTGGCTCAGTTGGTTAAGCTTCCAACTTCGGCTCAGGTCATGATCTCATGGTTGGTGAGTTCGAGCCCTGTATCTGGCTCTATGCTGACAGTTTGGAGCTTGGAGCCTGTTTCCAATTCTGTGTCTCCCTCTCCCTCTGCCCCTTGCCCACTCACACTCTGTGTCTCTCAAAAATAAACATTAAAAATATTATAAAGAAACAAAATAAAATATTTCAAATTAAGCATATGCGTGTCCCCAGAAAAATTAACTCAGAGGGAAACTATGGACCAACCCATGATCTAAAACAGTGACCAAGTTTGCTTGGTGCATTAAATCCAATTTTTGTTTCTGCACAACTAAATCAGGAATAGAATCATTACTTAAAATGACAAATAAAACTCAGTAAAACTCAAAAACCCAAATCTTTTTTTTTAAATATTTTATTTATTTATTTTTGAGAGACAGAGAGAGACAGCACGAGCAGGGGAGGGTCAGAGAGAGAGGGAGACACAGAATCCGAAGCAGGCTCCAGGCTCTGAGCTAGCCTTCAGCACAGAGCCCGACGTGGGGCTCAGGCCCACGAACCGTGAGATCATGACCTGAGCTGTAGCTGGAAGGTGGACGCTTAACTGACTGAGCCACCCAGGTGCCCCCAACACCAAATCTTAATGCATGACCAAATACTCCTGAAGAACAGGCAATGAAACAGAGGCTACAATAAGGCAGTCATTTCCCTCCTGGTCAGTGCACTTCCGAACTTCTCAAACCTTGAATACAGTATGCCCAGACTCTATTTTTAATATTTCCTAATTGTGTGGTGAGAGATGCTTCTTTACTCTGAAATATGTTTCCACAGCATCTCAGAGAACTTTTTATACTTTGTGGATTTGTGAGCTCACATATTTTAAATAGGCAGTTGTACACCTTTAGGTTTATTTTCTTCCCCTCGCCATAAATATCAGATGCTATAATTAAAGAAAGGCATGAAACTGGAGTACAAAATAGATGGTATGTCTCCCAGAAGTACAACTTTGAAAGAAAAAAATCCCTGTAAAGCGACGGGAACGTAGGCTGTGATTATGGGCTCTGGGGCAGTGACGCAGCAGGCATGACGGGGATTACAAATCTGCTTGCTCCGGCAGGAAGGGTGTGCCTATTAACAGAAACCAGCTGTTCAGAAAGAGTGCTATGCCCAAAGTCGTGGAGGGATGTCTTAATTTAGCTCTGGGTCACATTAATTACTGCTGAAAAAAAAAATCAGAGAATCTATCAACTCTATTCAATTAATAACAGTCTTGTGAATGCATGCAGCACAAAGGAAATATTAAGAATAGTTCATCTAAAGAGGCGCTTGGGTGGCTCAGTCGGTTAAGCGTCTGACTTTGGCTCAGGTCATGATCTTGAGGTCCATGAGTTCAAGCCCTGCGACAGGCTCTGTGCTGACAGCTCAGAGTTTGGAGCCTGCTTCCGATTCTGTATCTCCCTCTGTCTCTGCCCCTCCCTCATTCATGCTCTGTCTCTGTCTCTCTCAAAAATAAATAAACATTAAAAAAAAGTTTATCTAAAGGAAATCAATCTCTATGGTTTAACCACTCTTTTCTTTCACCACATGATGTCTCTGGGCTTTCCAACTTGTTATTTCCACCCAGGCCTCTGCAAGGAGGGAATTGAATCAACTTAGAAAATGTTTGCGGTTTCCTTTTCAGAGTGACTGATGCACTTGACAGGTCAGTCCAAATGCTCCCTCAGGGCTGAGGACAGAAGAGAGTGCATCTAGGATTCACTGGGCATCAGATCGCTCTGCTTTTCTTACTCTATAACTTTTGTGCAAATTTCTGGCCTCTTCCTAAATTTGAGTGAAATTATGTCACAGCTTATGAAGATATGGTTTATGGAAATATTTAACTCAAAGATGTAAAAGGCACAAAGATAAAAAAGCACTGGGAAAAAAAGGGCTTGGGTGTGGGGTGTGCATATATGTGTTTGTGTGTCTGTGTGTGTAGGCGCATATATATACTCTTCCAGGGGAAGTTGACACTGAAATCAAGAAGCAAAACAGCAATTGGATTGATACAATTTTTCGGTGGATCATCCAGGGAAAGGCATTCCAGACAAAGGGATTAGCATGGGGAGGCTTTCAGGAACTAAGTGAATTACGGAGCTCTCTCAAAGAATGTGAAAGCGCAGAGCATGGAGGCATGCAGAGTGATTTGTGAGCAATGCCAGGAAGTTTGAACTTTATCCTAAAAAACATGAGTGAACCTTGAAGGATTTTAAGCAAAGGAGTGACATTAGATTTAGGAGTAGAAATTTCATAGCCAAAGTATAGCAAGAGCCCAAATGTCCATCAACAGATAAATGGATAAAGGAGATGTGGCATATATACAATGGAGTATTACTTGGTGATCAAAAACAACAAAATCTTGCCATCTGCAACACTGGATGGAACTCTATATAATGTATCATGCTAAGTGAAATAAGTGATATCGAGAAAAATAAATCTCATATGATTTCACACATATGTGGAATTTAAGAAACAAAGCAGATGATCAAAGGGGAAGGGAAGGAAAAATTAGGTGAAAACAGAGAGGGAGACAAACCATAAAAGACTCTTATGTTCAGAGAACAAACAGGGTTGCCGGAGGGGAGTTGGGTGGGGGGATGGGCTGAATGGGTGATGGGCACGAAGGAGGGCACTTGTTGGGAAGAGCACTGGGTTTCTATGGAACCGGGTATTCCATGATGAATCACTAAATGCTACTCCTGTTCTTACACTGTATGTCAACTTACTTGGATTTAAATAAAATAAAAAAAAAAGAAGAAGTTTCAACCCTCCTGTTGTCTCAGATATCCCTCAGCATAGGTGGTTCGAGCTCAGGGGAAGCTTTGACCTTATCAGGTTCTGGAGATCACGGACTAACTGATATGCACTAAGTATCCTGGACTGAGGATATTTTCTGGGGTGCTGGATGAGTTTGGTGAATATTTGTTTTGAATGGCTGAGTAAATAAATGAGTAAAAGGCTTGTGAGAATCTAATCATCTCTTTTCTCCAGAGGTAATACAGAGCTGATGTATCACCTAACCCTGACCTACAATATCTACCTTATGTCTCAGTACTCTTCCTAAACAAGCTCTCAGATATGTCAGTGGTTGGGTTTTAGCAGTCACAAATTTGGTTTATTACAACAAATGTTTACTGAAAGGTTCACATGCATGTCAGTGTGGTAGGCGTGGGAGAGAACTAGAGCAATGCTAGGTCTTTATCAACGACCAGCTTACAACCTCATTTCCCTTCTATACAAAGTCTTCCTGACTCTTGTATCTTACTTTTTATAATTGAATGGACTCTTCATTGCATCAGGGTAATTCAGGAACTACATCTTTATTCAATGTTTCATTGTATCCATTTTGTAACCACTTGAGGGACTTAATAAGTGTCTGCCACCTCTCTGTTGTAATTAGAGAAAGATTTCCCTTTACAAGTAAGTTGATCATTTAGAACCTGATCATATTTTGCTATTCACAGTATAACTTAAAATTAGTTCCATTATTTGTACCATGTTAAAATTTGATTTTAACAGATGGCGAATGACAAGTCCACATGCACAGGAAAAAACACATTTGTTGAAATTTTAACATACACGGGCTGGGTTTGCTTCCTACATGAATAAGCTGAAGTTGTTTCACCATCTTAAATTCTGTTCTACTCATTCTGGATTTCTGTTCCAGATACTATTTTCTTAACTACTCTGTAAACTCATAACAGATCCTTATAATATAGTCTTCTGGAAAGATTCTTTGATATATTTCTTGGTAACGCTTCTATGGGTTAATTTCTGGTTAAGAGAAATAATTGCATTAAATGCACTGATATGGAAATTGTGGGAAAAACCCAAATGTTAGAACAATAGAATGCCTGGAATCAATTGTTTTGACTCTTCCATTTTGAAGGCATGAGGTCAAACAGTATAAATCTGTAGTTTTAAATTTACCTTAAAAGCTCACATTTTTAATGCTTGGTTCTTTGAAAATTCAAATTTTTCACTTTTTAGATACAAAATTATCTTTATTTCAGAAATTATGTTTAATATGACTAGACTATATAATATATGATTACTGCCCCGTTACTGTAACATTCTTAATGCTGGATGCTTACATTTTGCCCATTTTCAGTAATTTTTTTGTATTCATTTTCTTTTCAAGTAAGAGAAAAGAAACATTTAAGAAAATTACATGGTACAGTCATAGTTCTCAGTTTTGGGGCCAATTTGTAGTGTTTTTCAGCTATGCCATTAAAGAAGTATTAAACACAATTTATGAATTGAAAAAGAGAGAGTCGAAAACTTTGTGTGCTTGGATGATCTCCAACAGATTTCTTTTCCTGGGTGATTAATCCTGACGGGCTTTCATACGGGCACGAAGGGAATCAGAGCATTTAAGAGTCTGGGGGAGGCCATCCCTCTAGCTCGGCTCTGAGCTAGAGCACGAGTATTAGGCAGAGAATAGGGTGGGTCTCTGGGGTGTTGAGGAAGAGCCTCCCCTACTGCCAGACCTGGACCCAAGCATCCCTCCCTCCCCACCACAGTAACAATAACAACAATGAAGGCAATTAACACGAACTGATGGCTAACAGTGTAGCAATCTTTGGGCTGCTTTATGCGTACCATCTCCTTCAGTGGGCTGTGTGAATTAGGTTTCAAGTCTACAAGGCTGAGAGGAGGAACGTGGCTTACAGGAATTAGGGAAATTACCAAAAATCACGAAACAAGTGGAGGGTGTGGAAGATTTCATTCTACAGCCCAAGACCTTCACCTTGAGGCATTTGGTTTCTCTGGATCCCACCGCCAGAGCCCCCTGTTGTGAGGTAGGCACAGGATCTCCATGCTACTTACTATTCCTAGATATTTATGTCCTCGTGGTTTTTTTTTTTCCATCTCTTTCTAGCATAACCTGCTTTCAGGTGATTCCAAAATATAGTAAATGATTATCCCAGTGTTAAGGACTGAGACACCACACTTCTGAGGGACTCTGCCCTCGACTCTTGGATGGTGTCAGCACATCTACCACAGTCTCTGAGCTGATTTTATAAACATATCAGCGGAGGGTGGCGTAATGTCCCTACTCCACTGATTTTTTAAGGTTTTGGGGTGCTTTTCAGGGCTTGATCTACATCTCCTCTCTCCTGGATTTCTGATGCTATTTTCCATCTAAAGGAAGAATGGCAACACAAAGAATCACCGTGTTGTTGGACACTGTTGCCTCATGCGCCCTTCAGGTATACCCCAGCTAAATAAAGAAAATTGTTAAGAACGCTTCTCCCCACCTGGAATGTTTGAATACAGAACAAGCATCCTTAATTCAGTTGCATTAGGAAGACCAGCCAGTGGTAATGACAGACCATGCTTTTCTCAAACAATAGCCAGATAGTTGTTGGCTCACATAGAATGGAATTCCTGGGCAGCTTCAGCCTCTCAATGACCGACCCCCTCTTCACAACTATTGCTAAATATCTCCCAGGGGCTGGGAAGTAAAATCTTCCCTGTGTTTATTTCTCTGCTTATGCTCTCCCCTGCAGAAGCCAAACATTACAAGCCCCTTCTTTGATGCAGGAAAATATAAAATCAGAAATATAGTTCTTTCTTTAAAAAAGAATCAGCCTTAATTAAAAGAAAGCTAGGCAATGTCCTGGGAGGAGAATACTTATATATTCAGTTTCTGTCTTAGAAATCCCTCTGAGCGCTCATAAGAAAGCTGCAATCCTGACTCGTAAACCAGATAAAAAAGCATTGGTTGGGTAACCATATTTGAGGCAAATTTCTCAAACAAGTTTAAACTTACGGTGCTCTGCCTTTGGGAGGGTGATGATTTTTCTGATTTGTTTCCCTGCAAGTGTGAAGACATAAAAGGGCACACTTGTCCCTCTCCTCAGTTGAAATGTAACATCTTAAATGTAAACCTTGGTATTTATGTTGCAAGTTTGTGAACCACACTTCAGATAATTGGGGAGATCTAACATGACAGCAGTAGGGGGGAAAGTAGTGAGTGTTTACAATTTGCATCTATGGTTAAAAAACGCAGATAGGATCATCTTAAATGAATGTGTTGTGTTTTAATCATTGCTTCACTCTAAAGCTAAATTCTTTATTGGGAATACATAGAAAAGCCTCAGTAAAATTTCCAGTATTTGGAAGCAGTTAGATGTCCTGTCTCCTGGCTGCCGATGTTTAGAAGAAGCTTGAAATGCTTCTGACATTTTCAAATCCAAATCCTTACATGTAACTCTATTCACATTTTAAAACATACCTTCAAGCTCCCACAGTATCTCACTTTGTAAAGATGTATCAATTTCAATTTCCTTGAAAACCTAAACTAAATACATCTCCCCTCCAGTGTGCAGCTCACTTATTCCCCAGAACAAACTGTCGCCCATGATCCATATGTAGTCTTGAATTTGGACCCTCTGTTAAGGTCTAACACCAGCAAATGGTAGGATTTCTATGTGGGCTTCCTCGGTCCTTCCAAAATCACGGTATATAAGTAGCTAACCTTTTTAGCCCTGTGAAGAACAGAATGATCAAAACACATTAAAACAGCATGCTTTGAACAATTATATGCCAGGCACTGTGCTAAGAGTTTTCTGCCCATTATGTCACTTAAGAGTTACAAAATCCTTTTATGGAAACAAAATCTGATGTTAGAGTTGGCCACATTATAAGGTCTAAGAGTATAAGGTGTATCTGTTTTGCTGAATGTTACTTGTGTAGTGTCTGACACAGACCTGTACTCGATTAATATTTATTTAATTGTTGAAAGACTACTATCACCCCCCTTTACAGATGCAGAGAGGGGGTGTCACAGATGTTACATAATACACAAAAATCACACAGCTGGTGAGCCCCGGAGCCAGGAGATCTGACTTTAAAAGTCTGGCTTAGATCATCATGCTGCACTTGCACATCTTGCTGCACTAATGTAATTTGTATTTCTGGTTCCATGTTAAGATCAGACAAAATCAGAAGAGTGGGGACCTTAGGGATTTACAATATAGAAGCAAAGTTGATCTGAAATATAACACAAATGAACGGTTTTCTCTCATAACAAGATAGTGTACACTCATTTTCACAGGACATAAAACAGCATATCTTAATAGTATTTAGCTAATAATAATGGCCTTAATTTGGTGGGAAATGGACTTAGCATGTGGCAAGTGATTGTACCAGTGCTAAATTAAAATTCCCTAAAACCAAGTGGTGGGTAGTCTTTTTTTGTTTTTTACTTTTTTCTTTTCATGTGTATTCATATATGAGAAAGCGCGAGAGAGACTGTGTACAAGTGGGGGAGGGGCAGAAACAGAAGGAGACACAGAATCTGAAGCAGGCTCCAGGCTTGAAGCTGTCAGCACAGAGCCAGATGTGGGGCTTGAACTCACAACTTGTGAGATCCTGATCTGAGCCCAAGTCAGACGCTTAACCAACTGAGCCACCCGGGCGCCCCCAAGTGGTAGGTATTCTTTATTAATCATTGGAGATCTCGGCCATGGAAAGCTGAAAACTGACAACAAAAATATTTCTCAGCCATGAACTTCAAAATGCCCTTCTCCTGTCCCTCCCTGAGTACTAAAGTATATCAAGTAAGTATAAAATTTTATTCCAGTGATTTAGTTTGTTAGTTATATATCCACCATCCACTTGGATTATACATCGCCCTGTGAGAACTCAAACGAATAGCCCAAGTTTCTCTCTGACACTCCCTGCCACCTATCCGTCTTACATTACAAAGACACAGCTACTCTCTTTCAAGACTTCTGTTTTCCCCTGTTCCAGCACGGTCAAGAACATCCTGGGGAAGATGTGTTTTTTTTTTAAGTTTAAGATGTTATTTAATGTATAGTGTAATATTAGTTTCGGGTGTATAATATAGTGATTTACCACTTCTACACAACAACCTGTGTTCATAACAAGTGCACTTACTAATCCCCATCATGTTTAACCCTTTCCCCCCACCTGCTTCCCCTCAAGCAATCCTCTCAATTTGCTCTCTAGAGTTTCCTCTCCTATGTTCATCTGCTTTGCTTAGTCTTTTCAATATTTATTTTTGAGAGAGAGAGAGAGCATAAGCAGGAGAAGGGCAGAACAAGAGGGAGACACAGAATCTGAAGCAGTCTCTGAAGCCCAGAGCCCAATGTGGGGCTTGAACTCATGAACTGTGAGATCATGACTTGAGCCAAAGTTGGACACCCAGCTGACTGAGCCACAGATGCCCCTTCCATTGGATATTCTTCCCTGCTTTGTCGAAGATTAGGTGACTGTATATAGAAATCCATTTCTGGATTTTCTAGTCTATTCCTTTGATCTGTGTGTCTGTGATTGTGCCAGTCTTGATCACTACAGCTTCGTAATAAAACTTGAAGTCCCAAACTGTGATTCCTCCAGTTTTGCTATTCTTTTTCAGGATTGCTTTGGCTACTCAGGGTCTTTTGTGGTTCGATACAAATTTTAGTGGTTGTTTTCGGTCTGTCAAAAAAGCTGGTGGTGCTGTGATAGGGATTGCATTAAATGTGTAGATTGCTTTGGGAAGTATAGACATTTTAACAATGTTTGTTCTTCCAATCCATGAACATTGAATGGTTTTCCATTTCCTCGTGTCCCCTTCAACTTCTTTCATCAGTGTTCTGTAGTTTTCAGAGTACAGATATTTTATCTCTTTGGTTAGGTTCATTCCTAGGGTTTTGGTGCAATTGTAGATGGGATCAATTCTTTGATTTTTCTTTCTGCTGCTTCATTATTGGTATATAGAAATGCAACAGGGACACCTGGATGGCTTAGTCGGTTAAGCATCTGTCTTCGGCTCAGGTCAGGATCTTACAGTTCGTGGATTCGAGCCCTGCATCAGGCTCTGTGCTGACAGCTTAGAGCCTGGAGCCTGCTTCAGATTCTGTATCACCCTCTCTCTCTGACCCTCCCCTGCTCGTCCTGTCTCTCTCTGTCTCTCAAAAATAAATTTAAAAAAACATTAAAAAATTAAAAAAAAAAGAAATGCAACAGATTTCTGTACATTAATTTTGTATCCTATGACTTTACTGAATTCATGTATCAGTTCTAGCAATTTTCTGGTGGAGTCTTGGGTTTTCTAACTTGAGTATCATGTTGTCTTTACAAATAGTGAAAGTTTGACATCTCTTTGCCAACTTGGATGCCTTTTATTTCTTTTTGTTATTGATTGCTGATGCCAGGACATCTGGTGCTATGTTAAATAACAGTTGTGAGAGTGGATCTCTGTCTTGTTCCTCACTGTAAAAGAAAAGGTCTCTTTTTTTCCTATCGAGTATGATATTGGCTGTGGGTCTTTTGTATATGGCCTTTATATTGTTGGGGTATGTTCCCACTATCCCTATTTTGTTGAGAGTTTTTATCATGAATGGATATTGTACTTTGTCAAATGCTTTTTCTGCATATATTGAGAGGATCATATGGTTCGAACCCTGTCTTTTATTTATATGGTGTTTCATGCTGATTGATATGCAAATTTTGAAGCACCTTGCAACTCAGGAATAAATCCCACTTGATCCTGGTGAATGATTCTTTTAATGTACTTTTGGATTTGATTTGGTAGTGTTTTGTTGAGAATTTTAAATATTCTCATATAGTTGTTTATTTCTGGGGTGTTGGTTATTTCTTCTCTTATTTGTGATTTTATTTATTTTGTCCTTTCTCTTTTCTTTTTGATAAGTTTGGTTAGGGGCCTATCAATTTTATTAATTCTTTCAAAGAACCATCTCCTGGTTTCATTGATCTGTTCTACTGTTATCTTGTTCCTATATCATTTATCTTTGCTCTAATCTTTATTATTTCCCTTCTGCTGGCTTTAGGCTTCATATGTTGTCCTTTTTCTAGCTCCCTTAGGTGAGGTGTAAGGTTAGGTAGCTTATTTGAAATTTTTCTTGCTTCTTGAGGTAAGCCTATATTGCTATATACTTTCCTCTTATGACCACTTTTGCTGCATCCCAAAGGTTTTAGATGGTCTTGTTTTCATTTTGTTTCCATGTATTTCTTAAATGTCTTCTTTAATTTCCTGGCTGACCCATTCATTCTTTAGTAGGATGTTCTTTAATCTTCATGTATTTGTGGTCTTTCCTAATTTTTTTGTTGTAGTTGACTTTAAGTTTCAGTGTTGTGGTCAGAAAACTTACATGCTATGATCTCAATCTTTTTATACTTGTTGAGGCCTGATTTGTGACCCATTACGTGATCTATTTTGGAGAATGTTCCATGTGCACTTGAGAAGAATGTGTATTCTGCTGCATTAGGATGAAATGTTCTGACTATATCTGTTAAGTCCATCTGGTCCAGTGTGTCATTCAAAGCCATTCTTTCCTAGTTAATTTTCTGCTTAGATGATCTGTCCACAGATGTAAGTGGGTGTCGAAGTCTCCCACTATTATTGTAGTATCAATAAAATTCTTTATGTTGGTTATTGTTTTATATATTTGAGTGCTCTCAATTTGGTGGCATAAATATTTACAATTGTAGGTCTCTTGTTGGATAATCCCCTTTATTACGATGGAGGGTCCTTCATTATCTCTTGTTACAGTCTTTGGTTTAAAATCTAGTTTGATGTAAATATTGCTCCTCTAGCTTGATTTTGATGTCAATTTTCATGATAAATGTTTTCAACCTGCAGGTGTCTTTAGGTCTAAAATGAGTCTCTTTTGGGCAGCATACAGATGGGTCTTGTTTTGTTTTGTTTTTAAATCAATTATGACACCTTATTTCTTTTGGTTAAATATATTGAGTGTATTTACATTCAGGGTGCTTATTGACAGATATGTATTTAACGCCATTTTATTACTTGTTTTGTTGTTGTTTCTGGAGATTTTCTGTGTTCCTTTCTAGTGTTTGTTAGTTTTGGTATTTCTTTCCCATTCAAAGAGACCCCTTTAATATTTCTGGTAGGGCTAGTTTAGTATTTATGAACTTTTTAAATTCTTGTTTTTCTGGGAAACTATCTCTCTTTCTATTCTGAATGATCGTTTTGGATAGAATATTCTTGGCTACAAATTTTTCCTATTCAGCACACTGAATAGATCATGCCACTTCCTTCTGGCTTGCTAAGATTCTATGGAGAGATCTGCTGCTAACCTTACTGGTCTTCCCTTATAACTAAGGGACTTCTTTTGTCTTGCTGCTTTTTTCTTTATATTTTGCGAATTAAACTACAGTATGTCTTGGTGTTAGTTTGCTTTAGTTGATTTTAATGTGCGTTAATTGTACCTCCTGGATTTTGAAGTCTGTCTCCGTTCCCAGATTAGGGAAGTTTTTAGCTATAATTTACGTGAATAAACCCTGTACCGCCTTTTCTCTCTCTTCTTCTGTGGCTCCTAGGATACGAATGCTATTCTGCTTGATGGAGCATACTTCTGTCCAGGCATTTTCCAGATCACTGATTTCACACTGTCTCTGGGTCACTTGCTTGCCTGGAGCAGCACAGCACACCGTGGGGTCTACTCTAGCCATGACTGCTGACTTTCAACTTCAGGGAGCTGGTGTGGCAGGGACCTGCACTCATGCCCTGGGAAAGGGTCTCACTGCACTGGAACTGGCGCAGGTTTGACCCAGAAGGACAGTGGCACCAGAGCACAGGGGCACGGGATTTGGAACAAACAGGCTAAACAGGAGTGTCCGGGTTAGCTGTCCTCATCAAGGGTCTCTGCACCTATGCTGGGGGCTGGGGGAGGGGGAGGCAAATGGCACCCCATGGTTCTTTTGTCCCTGGAGAGGCAAGGCTTCCTCTCACAGACACTCCAAAAATTAGGGACATTCTCTCCCCCTGCCCCTTAGGCAATTATCAGAATGCACAGACTTCCCTGGGGTTGCTTGCCTGCCTCCACCCCAGGATTAGGGCAGTTTCCTTAGGTCTCTATCACAGCCACCCTTGGGAGTCTGAAACCCCCGTCTCTGAGCCAGGCTGGTTGCAAAAATTCATCAAATTCAGCCCCTTTCTTCTTCTAGCCAATGGCTTTGGGGAGGTGTCCTTCTTGTGTGTATCCCTAAGCGTCCCATTCTCTCCTGCCTTTCTCCACCACCAGGGCTCCTTCTCCCCCTGTTACC
>NC_043701.1:9874287-9881257 GCF_006229205.1 Suricata suricatta | reverse complement strand
GAGAGAGAGATTGAGATTGGGGAAAGGGGCAGAAAGAGGGAGGGAGACACAGAATCCAAAGCAGGCTCTGAGCTGTCAGCATAGAACCCAATGCGGGGCTCAAACCCATGAACCATGAGATCATGACCTGTGCCAAAGTTGGATGCTTAACCAACTGAGCCACCCAGATGCCCCTCAATTCAATTTCTAGTGAGAAGATAACAGACTTCCACTTCCAGTTAAGATGGAATAATAAAGACTTGATTTACTTTCCCTTCTAAAAAATTAAGAACACCGAATGCAGTATGTTAAACAATAGGTTTTGAGACAGTGGACATCAAGCAACAAAGGACAGCAATCTCTGAGGGTAGGAAACAAATGAGGTGAACCTTGTTACTGTCCCAGCTTGCTCCTAGGGGGCATGTCCATGTCCTGGTACTAGGACAATAGGGTCCCTGATTTGAGGAGACCTATCATAAGCCCAGGGAGATCAAGGTGGCTACAGTTGGCGGAACAGAGTGACAAAAAGGAGAGAGAGGGAAGGAGCATCAAATTTGCAGAGGGTCCCCCTTGTGCATTCTAGATGGTACTACACATCATACAATACATACCATACTATACTTCATACAAGGCGAGTACCCAAGGCAGGAGGAAAAAACCCTCAGAAAGGATTAAAGGCAATGCCTTATATTCAGAACCAAGAATGGTACCCATTGCCACCAGCCAAAATAGGAAACCTTATGATTCACAAGGTATTGGACAGAGTACTCAGGAGTGTCTTGTCTCAGTAGTTGGGTGTTTTGACCCTTTACTCTTATCCCACCTAACAAATCCTAAAGACAACACCTGAAAGAACCAAACTGTTTTCAGTTAATAATTAGCCCAGAACAAAGCTCAAGAATACCTACAGGAATAAAAAATATTTGGACCTAATAAGATAAAATTCAGTCTGGCATCCAACCATCTTAGCCAAGCAAACAGTCAGAGAAACATGAATAGAGAAGAATCTACTCTGAAACGGACCCAAATGTCAGAATCAGCAGAGAAGGGCACTGAAGCAGTCATAAATGTGTCCCATATGTTGGAAAATTTAAGCAGAGAGAAAAGATACAGAGAAGACCCCATATTTCATCTGTGGCCAAATAAATGAATACCTAGACTGGATGGAAAGGTAGCGAGGGGAGGAATAAACCAGGTGGGGTATTTATCCAAGGCGAACAGAGGTAGAATGTGTGAGGTGGAAAGCAGAACTTTAATAAAGAGGAAATCAAGACCTCAAACTGGAACTGGAATTCTCAACTGTATGTCCCGAGACTCCTAGCTGACTGGTCCCATGTTCTCATACCCTCAAGCTCTTTATTTTCTTTCTTTACATGTATGTCTCTTTATATACTCAAGTAATTTTTATTTAGATGAAATAGAGCTGAAAGCATGCTTCTAATAATCTCGACGACCAAGATATAACTAACTAGGTAGTGCTATACCTGTTTGGTACCATCGATGCACTTCTGTCTGTGACCTTGTCCTCAAGTAGTAGCTAAGCTGGGGTGTGGAGATCTGAGTGTGCTTTCAATGCATTTGGGGCATCTCCAAGTTCATTGGTTCTAAATTACTGTTCTAGAAGATATTGTTGAGCACCAGTCTTTGTGGAAGGGACGAATGTACAAATTATGTAGAAAATACCATGTAAGTGTGCTAGAAATTTAACATTAATATTGTTTTTAATGTTTTATTTTTATTTTTTATTTTTGAGAGACAGAGAGAGACAGTGTGAGCAGGAGAGAATCAGAGAGAGAGGGAAACACAGAATCTGAATCAGGCTCCAGGTTCTCAGTTGTTAGCACAGAGCCCGATGCGGGGCTCAAACCCACAAACTGTGAGATCCTGACCTGAGCTGAAGTCGGACGCTTAACGGACTAAGCCACCCAGGCATCCCAGAAATTTAACATTTTAAAAGAGAATACAATTTATTATGTTAGTGATGTTAACAGCATATTGTTAGCCTTGTGCTGCTTCTTGAACATGTCCAGGGAAGCAACCATTTCCAGCTCCACAACCGGAATGGAAAAGTTCAGGAAGAAGCCACAAAAATATACTGAGAATTCAGATTTTGTGGAGTAGAGGAGAATTCATCTAATTAGACTGTTAGAGATGCAAAATGACACTGATTTCAGCTGCAGAATAAAAACCATTTTTTGATGCTCAAAGCAGAAATGGGACAAAGTAAGCATCCTTAAGACAAAAAGGGAAGGAGCCAAATTTAAATTTGTTCAAAGACAATAATTGAGTTTACAGGAAGAAGATAGGTAATATATACCTTCTATCATATTTTATGTATTTCATTTCTATTTATACTGGGCAAACAGTGAAATGGAATATTTGTTGCCATTATTTTAAGGGTCTTTCTTTTATTTTGGTGTTTTTATTTATTTATTTTGAGAGGGAGAGCATGAGTAGGGGAGGGAGGAAGGGAGGGAGAGAAAAAGAGAGAGAGAGAGAGAGAGGGGGAGAGAGTGAGAGAGAATGAATCACAAGCAGGATCTGCAGGGCCAGCACAGAGCCCTATGTGGGGCTCTCGAACTCATGAAACTGACAACATGACCTGAGCCAAAATCAAGAATCGGACGCTTAACTGATGGAGTCACCCAGACACCCCAATGGTCTTTCTTTTGTAACAGCAGATTTATATTGTCTGGATCTTATATTTGGGACCTTGGTTCCCTGTGTGTAGATATACTTGCTCTTGATCTGACTTGCCTAATAGTCTCTTAGTGGTCATTACTATCTCTTGATAGTTGAACTTGTATGTGCATGGCTAGCAAGAAGTAATCAACACTTCCAGGCTTTATCTAGAAAATATATTTATGGAGTGCCTGGGTGGCTCCGTTGGTTAAGTGTCTGGCTCTTGACTTTAGCTTAGATCATAATGTCACTGTGGGTTTGAGCCCCACATCGGGTTCTGCACTGGCAATGGCGGAGCCTGCTTGGGATTCTCTCTCTCCCTTTCTCTCGGCCCCTCCTCTGCTCACATGCTCTGTCTGTCTTTCTCAAAATAAATAAACTTAAAAAAACACCAAATGTATGAAATAACAGTGAATGACATAGAGCTTCAAGTTAAGGGGCTCACGAATATAGTAATTTTATATTCGGTACAGAGAAAACACGGAGTTTCAGTTTTTTTTTTTAATTTTACAAAATAGATCAATGATATTTGAGTTGTTCACATTTGGAGAAATTCTCCCAGGACTTCAATTATTAAAACTATGAAAGAAGTGACATATTACAAATATTTGGTTCTAACATTCAATTTTTATTTTTGCATCCAAATTAAGCTCATTTTTTAGGTTGTCAGGATTTAGGAATTTCTGGCTATGTTTGTCTTCCAAAAAGAAATTCTAAATCTAATATCAATTTTGTTTTCTTTGCTCTGTGCCTAGTATTTTGACCTAAGAACAGAACTGAACATTTCTTCAGCTTTTTGCCATTCACTACCTCTTTCAATTTTGCCCATTCAAACCTTTAAAAAGCCTATAAATTTACACATCACATCTGTACATCAAAGTGCTCATTTATTTATCTTGTTTCTTAGAAAAGACTAGAATAACCACAGAAAATCATTGAGTACTAGCTTTGGAACAGAGTCCATAGGATAAATAAGTACCTTCTGTCAAGAACGCTACTGCAGGGCAGAACACCAAAGAGAGGCCTTCAGACGTTGGGAGTCATTCAGTAGGTTATTTTCTGTCTGTAAGCCTTAATCCATGACTTAATCTGGCCAGTGTTTTAGGATAGATGATGACCGGTTGTAGTTTATACGTGTACTTTGTGATTTGTATACTAAACTGTACTAACACACATACACTTGCACTTGGAGGGAGAGTATTACCCTTGCTATGTCGATGAGCAACCTCCTTCATTGAGGTATACATTATATAGGTTTGTGTGTATGTGTATTTATGTTTGTATGTGTACATAAACACACACACCCTCACACACACACACACACACACACAATTGCCTCACTGCAGTGGGTAAACATAAGTTGTCTTCTTTCCCAGGGGAAATCAAATGGCTCTGGATGGAGAGATCTGTTTATCCAGGATAAACCCAGAAATGTAGGTTGAAGGGAAGAGGTCACATGGAGAGAAAGTTCCCACTTCTGAAAACACTGCAGAACAAAAAGGAAAGCTTCTGGAGTAGTCAGGGGAGGTGGGTCTGTTCAGGGGACTGAGAAAAAGAGCAAACAAGAGAAGGCTTGGCCCAGGGTTGGTAGTAGCCAAGTCAGGCAGCCTGCTGGACCACTCTAACCTCCTGACTTGAATACTAACACTTTTCCTGATTGCCTTCAATTCATCCCTCTGCTCCTTTTGCTTCAGTAGATCAGATAGATCTAATGTAGCCCTTTCTTCCATAATTCCCTGTATTCCTATAATCTTATAACAAAGAAAGGTAATTTTTTTTTCTAGTTTACAACAAGGTGACTAGTGTTTAAGAGAGGAATCATAATAATAGCTTACAGCTCTAATGAGCAGTTTACTTTTCTGAACAGTTTTGTATTGATTAGTTATTAGTTTACCGGAATCTCACTGCAACCCTGGGGCTCTGTGTACAGTTGACAAGATTCTATTAGATAAATAAGAAAACAAAACATTTGAAAACTCTAGAAGCGGAGGACAAATTGGTGAAAATACAGCTGGTAGCAAGTAAGTTTAGCTACCCGACAAGGATATTAGATGGGTAAGGGAAAAAATGAAAACAAAATATGGAAAAGGAATGTTTTCATGTACATTTCTTTGATATATGGGTGGGGCTATTCCATTTCTAGGGAATTTGTGCATACTGATTCTCTATGCCTTTCAGCAATGTTCTTTTATGTATTTTCTGACTATTTTTGATCTTATATTCTCAAACAATACTGCTAAGATTCCTGATGATACTCTTGACTCTTGGGATACCTTGAGGCAGGGCTCTAAGATGGTTAAAAAGGTAGAAAGTATCTCACAAACAAAAGAATAACTTTAGTCTCACTCAATCAATTAGAAAGCAATAAGAAAAATCATACTATGATAATGTACTTATGTTGCCCTGTATCATTCATCTCTAACTGTGAATTCTGGGGGCATATTGAATCATATGTAATTACCTTATATGTAAAATTATGTTTGAGACTATATGATCACTAACACTTTTTTCTAGGCCTAATGGTCTATAATGCTCTCTAAAATTGTTCTCAGAATTGTGGTGGATTACATTTGTACAAAAAGCAAGCAAAGTGAAACTATGTAATTTGAATGTCCTTTTAAAATTGAAATGCAGTTCTGATACACGGTGAAATAAACTCTTGATATTCAATTTTTAAAGGAAATAACTACAGGCACTTTAGTCAAACTCAAGTGATGAACTTGTATATTATAAATGTCCATACATTCTAAAATCAAGTCAAACAAGGCAAAGTAGAAGCCAGTTTCCCAAATCTAATTTAAATTAAATTATGTAAATACTTACTACAAAAGTGTTTCTCAGTGTCAGAGAACAAGTTCTTGATAAGGCCACGTATGAATTATAGGATCCAGAGATTCCTGAGTATAGAAGGTTGTTCAAGATGCTAGTTTGATATGAATAGTAAAAAACACGGTATTAATTGACATGGGGCTTTGCTTTGAGGAAAAAAGAAAAGATCGCTGCCAGTAGACTGGGGTAGACAGAGGCAGTGCTGGCACCCCAAGGAAAGCCAAGAAATTGAGGGTTGCTATGAAAAACATATTTCTTTTTTACAATAGAAGTGAAAATTCCTTTTGTTCATTTAACAAATATTCATTGAACAGTACATGATGAGTGCTGTTTGCTGAAGGGAACACTAAGGAAATGTCAGGTGTGACTACTGTCCTCCTCAAGCATTTTGAAAATAATTTGGAAGACACAAATTACTTATTCCAACTAAGTATTTAGCAAGGCCCAAAACAGTTTTGTCTAAATGTATGATACAGGCAAAAGTTCAATTAGAGATCAGTTATTGTTGGGAAAGCAAAAAGAATGTTGTTTTGGAGAAAATGAAAGGAGCTTCAACTGGCTTGAAGAAAAGGATAGATTGGGGCTAAGGATAAAAAAGGGCAATTTTAGAATCGTAAGCATGATAAGCGAATGTTACAGCCTCTAATGAGTGTGGTGTGTGGAGGAGATAATGATTCTGGAATGAGAGGTGTGGAGATGTGTGCTGAGGTTTTGGGGGGAATAATGGCTAGTTAGGCAAGGCCGGATAATTGAGAGCCCTCAATGACAGGGAGTTTAGATTGTATTTTCAGACAAAGGAGAGTTCTTTGTCTGCCCCTTTCAGACAAAGGCAGCTTCTGAGGTATTGAAACTAGTGTTTGAAGAAGGTAAATCTGAAAGCAGAATAATATATATGTTGGTTGTGATAGAAAAGGTATTGCATTGTCAGAGAGATTTCCTTGGTTATAATTTTCATTTTAGAACTTACTAGTTATATAATATTAGATGGTTCACTTAACTTTTCTGGGTCTCAACAAGATCATCTGTAAGATCTGTAAGAAAGTGGGTGGTAGAGTCTTTATGGGATAATTTCTTTTCAGGTTTGTTTCCAGCTTAGCTGAACCAGGAAGTCCAAATATAAAATTACACTATTTATTCAAGCATGAGTAAATCATGAGCTGGGGAAATATATAGTAAATAAGAAGTTGTAAGGGTCAGACAGGGCCTTGTTTCTAAACTTGTTGGTTCTTTTTTTTTTAAAGTGTATTTATTTACTTTGAGGGGGGGGGGAGAGAGAGAGAGAGAGAGAGAGAGAGAGAGAGAGAGAGAGAGAGAGAGAAAGGCAGGGAATCCTAAGCAGGCCCCAAGCTGTCAGTGCAGAGCCCCATATAGGGCTTAAAGTCATAACCTGTGAGATAATGACCTGAGCAAAAATCAAGAGTTGGATCCTTAACCAACTGAGTCAGCCAGGTGCTCCTAAACTGGCTGATTCATTTTTTTT
>NC_043701.1:9804236-9874187 GCF_006229205.1 Suricata suricatta | reverse complement strand
CCATTCACTTTGCTACAAATGGCCAGATTTCATTCTTCCTCATTGCCATGTAGTACTCCATTGTGTATATATACCACATCTTCTTGATCCACTCATCAGGTGATGGACATTTAGGCTCTTTCCATGATTTGACTATTGTTGACATTGCTGCTATGAACATTGGGGTACATATGCTCCTATGCATCAGCACTTCTGTATCCCTTGGGTAAATCCCTAGCAGTGCTATTGCTGGGTCATAAAGGAGTTCTATGGATAGATTTTTGAGGATCCTCCATACTGTTTTCCAGAGTGGCTGCACCAGTTTACATTCCCACCAACAGTGTAGGAGGGTGCCCTAAACTTGCTGATTCTTAAGAAGCATCAATAGAAGTCAATTAGTTAGAGGAGTATGGCATGCAATGATTAGAGGAGAAATCTCAAACTCATCCATTGACCATGATGTGATGTCAGGACATCCATTTCTGTCTGACCTAAGGGAGATGAGCAAATAGTATTTATTAAGCCCTTGAACAGTGGTATCCCTTTAGGTGATATTCTTTTCTATCCACTCAACTTTCCCTCTCCCAATATCCAATCTACTACCTAATCCTGTTTTCTATCCTATAATATTTGTAATCATCAATTTTCTCCACTCTACATTGCCTCTAGCTACTTGGATTACTGCTGCAGACTTGGAGATAAAATGGCAGAAAACTAACTTTATGAAGGGTGATAGCAGCAATTGAAGAAAATTAATCTAGTTGAATTCAGGTTGTTTTCATAATATTTCAAGCAATTTGATAATCTTAAGCAATTCACCGGAAAGAAGAGGACGCTCAAGAATAGAGTCAGGGATTTTACTACAGCATCTGTGTACTGGAAGGATTTACCCACAACCCACCCAGTCCACAGTTTTACAGTAATTAGGTAACATACAGTTTAGGAAATAGAAAGGGAACGGAATTTAATTTGTGTAGTTAGGCCATACAAAAATGGCTGCTCAGGTATGGTCCTCTGGACCAACTCTGTGGGATTCATGATCTCCAAGTGATTCTTTTTCAGTTGGTGCTGAAAGCCTTCAGAGAACTCTACCAGATCATCAAACAAACTGTGGGACTTATCCACGGGAACCAGACTATCACTTTAGTTATCAGTGAAGGGCAACCTGGTGAATGAAGCCAAACATAAATTCAGCTGGTTTGCTCACTTCCAGTAGTGCTCACTTTTAGACTGCTCCATCTGTACTGATTTTTAAAATATATAAGTATCGTTACATCACCTTTTGCTCAAAACATGTTCCTGGCTTTTCATTATTTTCAGAATGAAGTATAAATTCCTTCATAAATACCTGCACGATGTGGCTCTTGCTCACTGCTATAGCCTCAGATCTTTTTACTCTGTATTTGGCACTCAGCCTCCTAGAATTAGGATTTTTAGAGTATTCAGTCATGGAATATAACTCTTTTGTCTTCACACAAAAGGTTGTTTCCTCTGCTCTGTCTTCCCTGCTGCCTTACCTGCTTGTTTTATTAGGCTGATTCCCCATGTCGTCTTAGTTTAGACTTCATTGCCTTTGGGAGTTTATATATATAAAACAACTAGGATATATATCCTATATATGTGATTTAAACTATATGTACACAATTTCACTAATTTTCATATGACACTTTTGATGTATATGCATTATCCCATATCCAGATAAAGAAACTTAGATTTAGAAAGACATTAACTCACTAGCCCAGGGTTGCACAGTCAACATATTACAGAGCTGGGATTTGAATCTTGTCCCAAATCCCAATATCCATGCACTTCTCAATACATTAAACTACTACAGAAAGCTGTTGAAGATGTAAGACTGAATCTCAGATGAATGTTTGGGATTGTCGTTGGTTGGATATTAAGGACTCTTGAGTTTAAGGTTGGTAATTGAAGATTTAAAACAGAACTCTTTTGTTATGGAAAAGGGAGCAGAAAGACAGTAGGAGAGGGCTCAGAAGTGTACCCCAGACATGTTCCATTGAACCATGGGACTCTGTACACCTTAAGTCTATTATACATATCTGACAATTCTCTGTATGCCTCTCATTTCCTGTAAGACTGTCCAGAATGACAGTCACTCTTCCACAAGAGCCTATTTACATTATAAATCAGTTCTTGTTTATGGTTAACTCCAGAAGAACATCTTCCCTCGTATTGCCATCATTTCTCAGCGACTACATCTCCATTTCTATGTCCATCTATTTATATCTAGATCAACGTTATAGATATACATCACCTGGGATAGATATGGCATTGGCAAATCAAAATAACCACTATTTCTATGTTTAGAAGAATATAACTCTAATCTCCTTGTATTCTAGTTTCTTCTGTAGGTGGACTCTATCACCTTTCATGGAGACACTATATATGCTTCATTGAAAGGGTGGTTTTTAAAAACCACAGGTGGGTCTTCAATTTTAGATGCCCATCTTTCATAAACTTTTATCTTATTTCACATTATTATGCATTGCTATCCATAAACAACTTCCAGCACTGCTCTGAATTTAGACTCCATGCATCATCTGAAAAACTGGAATTCTGAGCTACCTTGGCACTGCCCGACAGCCAACACTTCTGTTTTGTCAGAGTTGCCAATTTTCCCAGTAGTGTTTTTTCATCCTTTGACTAATTTATTACATTCACCCTTTTTCATTTACCAAGAGAATGAAGTGATAAAGAGAAAAAAGTGATAAGCTGAGGTCTCATAAACTTCATAAAATTGAGACAAAGATTGGCATAATTGGCTATTAGAATGGTGAATTTTTAGCTCTAATTGAGCAGTTAATTGTGTGCTCAATTATAAGGAAAAAGAATAAGATTAAAGAACAAGTATAAAATGCTGGAAATAGATTTCCAAAGTCGAGTCTTGGAATTCTAACTTTTAAATCATTTGAGATAGATCTCTACTCTCAAGACCTAAAAATTTCACTTTACTTTGCCTTTTGAATTTTTTGCAGGAAAAAAATTGTAGCTGAAAGATGAGAGCTGCCTCTTTTGAGTCACTTGCTTACTCCTTTACCCTGTTACCCTCTCAATTTGGTGTTATTATAATTAGGAAGAAATTAATCCTCCTAATTCACACAAACATTACACCCACTAGAAACTTTCTGTGTCTCCACATTAGAAATACAGATATCTAGTATTCTGCAATATTCTGCATTTGTTTGTTTCCAGACCTGTTTAGCGTGCTCGTGTGGGGAGTTGTTATAAGTTACCCAAAGTCCAGTAACAGCATTACAACAAAACGTGTTCTATTATGGGACTCAGTTTTTAGGTTTTCATTACAACCATGTCCCATTGACCCTCGATTGATTTTCCTGGGTGTAGTCTTAGCTAGTTAGGTTTCGTCCAATGCGGTCCAACTATTCTTTCCTCCCTTACAAGTAGTCTCTTCTACTTCACTCTTTCATGGGAAACTGAAACGAGTCTCCCTAGTCCCTTCTTGGTCTGTCACTCTGTATACCTTTTCCAGAAAAGTATTGTTCCAATATTGTTTTTTATCATGGTGCCAGTCTATTCAAAATACCCAAACCCATTCCAAATCCCCAGATCTGGATTTTAATACACTCTATCGGTTTCTTGCTCTCCTCATTCCCTCCCCCACAAGCCTCAATTTTTATTATTCTTTGATTCATTCACCAAGTCATATTCAACTTCTTGGCATATTTTTGTCATATTCCTTTTAGCATTCAGAGAGGCTAGGGAAGGAGTCAGGATGGAGAAAAGCAAAGGCAGGGGGAAAGAGGAAGGGGATCAGGAAAGGCAGAAGGAAGAGAAGGAAAGAGAAGGGGAACAGTAAGGAGAGAACAGGGCAGGCTTCAGCTATTACATGTGGGATCTCAGGATGGATTGAAGTCATCCTCTTCTTCAGATGGAGACAGCCGCAAGCTGGGTAGGAGCACGGTAAGGACTAGACTTCCTCCAACCACACACTCACACATGCATGCGTGAGTATGCACATAGATACACCTCTCCCCCGCCCCCACCATTAGTGATGCAGGGAGCTTCTTTGTAGGTAGAATCTATGCAGCTGACCAGGTCATGCACCTGCAGAATTTTAGAAAGCAGATTGGTCCTCATGGTGCTCCTCCCCTTTCTCCAGATAGTGAATCAATGCTGCATTGCTATGAACCTAGAATTCCTAGAATTCCTGCCTCTCCCTCCCTCTACAAGTGCTTAGACCTTGTTGGCTTGGGCCCTCATAGCATTTGCCCCTCTTTCTTGAAGAACTGTCATTTCACCATTAAATGCTAAGGCGAGGTGTCCCTGCTCACTAAACTCTGTCAAAACACAGACTTTCCTTTCAGATGTGCAAAGTGAGTGTGTTTCACTGAATACTGGTGCTGGTGAGGAGCCAAGGTAAGGCATATAGCATATTTAATTTTATAATACTGCTATCATCAGCCAGAATTACGTTGGTGGCTTTTCCTCATTTTATACTCCTGTGGCATCCCACATTTGTGTAAGTGGATCATAATTAAATAAAAACACTAAAACAACATCCTTACGTAAGGGATACATTGGAAATCACAGCACTCCTCTAAATCTGTATAATAAAGCTACACTTACGTGACTACTTACAAAATTCTAAAAGTGTCACAAGAAATTGAAAAAGGAGAGTGAGTCCTCTTATTGTTGGGAAAACACAGTGGTTTATACAATCACAATTCTACAAGCTCCTCTCTCTGCTATTTTAGGATTGACTTCTCATAGAGGACAGACAGGGGTCTGTTAAGGGAGAAATCCAGTCCTGTGATGTCAGGCTCACACTGGGTGCCCTGAGTCTCAAGAGAACATTTTTTTTACTGTCAGAATATGAACAACTAATAACCCAAAAGACTTTCCTCTGACAGACCCTAGAGCTTAAAGCTCTTGTCAGAGATATGTTTCTAGTACATTAGGAAGTTCATTCTTATGACGTGACCCATTCTCACTCAAGCTTTTCCAGGAAAAATGGTTTTGTAGATGCCATGGCGGTATCAGAGCAGCGTATATTAGCATCTGTATTTTTCTACATATTGTCTTCAATTGCACAAGTAGGAGATGGAAAATAAAATTATTCAGCAAATATGTCCTCATATAATCTATTTGAGTTTCTTAAGGGAAGACATTAACAAGATAATTCAACCAATAGACTTTATCTTAATATGGAACATGTTTTACCAAATGTGATTTCCCTTTTTCTTGTATTCAGGTGCACCAGAAATGTGTATGGGCTTTCTGGAAGATAATTTTAGATTCTGTAGCTTCCACAATGGGGAAGATACATAACATCCCCCATTTTCAGAGAGAAGGAATATTCTCCTCCTTGTCCTCCAGATGCAAATATCAGTGCAAAGAAAAAAGAAACAAAGATCAAAGGGGAAAATAATTAGGACAGGATTATAAGCACCCAGTTTGGGTTGGGAGTTAGAAGAGACAGAACATGCAAATCCAGGACAGGGCTTTAAATAAACATACAGGGAATCTGTGAGTTTTGATAATTTATATAATAGATGCAATGTCCTGACAGAGCAAAGCCAGTGTGGAACCCCAAAAAAGAAAAACAACTTAGAACAGAATACAACAGCCTATTGAGGAAGAAGGCACGACTAAAAATCTAACTCAAATTACACGTGATTATCAGAGCATTAGCTGTCCCTGCTGAGATGTTATCATCATTTTAAAACTGAAATCACTTCCGTGTACACCCATAGCTCAGTTAACCAGGCAAAGAATACTTGTGTATGGCTGACCCAGAATGATGTCTGCTTTCCTCGATAATGGCATTTTGTCTGAAGTTTTATTTAAGAACTCAAACTCTATTATTCAATCAGAAATACTAGCCCCAGGTAGATGTTACTGATCAACTTTATGCCTGAGTTGAGTCTATCATTTCACATTTAGTTTATAACAGAAAGATGACTTTGCACTTCTATTCAGCCATGACAAATCTCAAACTTCCCTTCTTGCTTCCAAGTACCATAAAGACAGAGAAAACAGATGAAGTAACTGTGTTCAGTCATTTTACCTTTGACATTCCTGGACTTGAGCCCATGGAGAGGAAGCACATCAGGTGAGTTTTCGGTTGCTTCAAAATCTCACCTTAGCGTTTGCCTCTATGGACCATCCCTGGCCCAAAGCGTCACAGGCTGGGTTCTCTGGGAAGCCAACTGAAGCTGAGATTACCACATAAGGTAAGGCATTTATTAAGTGAGACTACCACACAGGGTATAGCAATTATTTATAAATAATTACTTACTATTAAGAATAATAATATATTATTATATAGATCTTGAGATCTATGCTTGAAGAAGGGAGGGGGAGAAAAGAATGATTGGGCAGAGGGTACAATTCTAGCAAAGGTCTCCACTGATTTCCCAAAAGTTTTGCAGTCAGGGTGACTCCTTAGAACTGTTTAGGGTGGGGACCATGGGGATGGGTCTTTTGAAGAAATTTCCATGCCTACTACTTAACCCACCTGTTGAGGGCAGGCATACCCAAAAAGGTGGCTGACCTTGGGTGAGGCAGTTTCCACAGGGGCTGACAGCTATGGGTTATCATTGAGCACCTCTCCCAGCAGCCTAGAGAATAGGCCCTTCATACTTGGAGAGGACCTGCACAGCATGTCAACATGTCTAATAGGTGCTGGGATTTTCCCCCAAGTTTATTTGTTTGTTTATTATTTATAGACTGTGCAAGCAGGGAAGGGGCAGAGAGAGAGGGAGAGAGAATCCCAAGCAGGTTCCACACTGTTAGCACAGAGCCCTATGCAGGGGTTGATTTCACCAATCGTGAGATCATGACCTGAGCCGAAATCAAGAGTTGGGTGCCTAACTGACTAAGCCACCCAGGCACCCCCTAATACGTGCTGGTTTAGTAAAGGTAATTCAGTAGAAAAATTACTTCCCCTTCAACTATAGTTTCTTATGTGACCGTTACCAATATACTGTCAAATACTTGGGGACAACAACTTCTAGTTTCAGATTCAGATAACAGAGGAAATTAACAAATTCAATCACGCTGGTTTTTTTATAGCTAAATCTATTCTACGAGGCCAATATTATGATTACATGGAGGAAAGATATTTCAGCAACGTAGAAGGATTTATTTAGAAATAGTTCAGTCAAGTTCGTATTTTTTGAGAACACACAGAAGACCCAAGAAGCTGCTTCTAACAGCCAACAGAGAAAAAATAAATGTCCATAAAGACAAACTACTGAGTTTTTAAAAAAACTTTGTACAGATCTCCCAGTAGACATTTCTCAAAGCTCTGTGACTTTCTGTCACAGTTTGATCTAAGTCTTCCCTGCCACTTCCTTGTACTGTTACATCACTCCATCCAACCACACGTGCGACCTGGTTAGTTCTCCTTCAACTCTAGACCTCAGACCCATTTTACTTACATCCGCTGTTAATTCTCCCTGGATCAGCCTTCTCTTGCAGCTCCTAACACTCTACTGACAAAAATTGTTCAAAGACCATTTGCTGTTCATCACTGTGGTTACCCATGATGGAAATGCCAAGGATTCGTAGCTCAGATTTGTTTACTGGAAGTCTTAAGTGTCTATATTCAGACTAACCCCATCATTCTAATGCACTCATAGGTGACCTTTGTGTGTCTTGTTTCCCACTGATCCACTGTTAGGCCACTGAGTCCATTTCAATCAGAAGCCAAAAAAAATTGCTTCCATTTTTTTTTTTAAAACCAGAGTGCTTATTGCAGAAACGTGGCCAAGGTTCTAATTGGGTGGCCCCAGCTGAAGTTGGTTTGGGGCCCTCTGCCCGGGCCTGAGCAGGTTTAATAGGGGAGGGGTAAGTCTGGGCCTGAGGTCTCAGAGCTGCCTGATGATGCTCAGGTCTAGGCTGCCAGTGAGGTCTGTGCCATCTGGCTCTGTATTCGGGGACTGTCCTAGGCCGTTCTCTACCACCACGCAGAAACTTCTGGGCTGACCATTCCCAAAGAGAAGCACCAACGAATCATCTAGCAACAAACCTGTCTCCTTCCCAAAGGCCCTGGTGGGATCAGTCAGGAGCTGACCTTTACCTTCTGCCTTGTGGTCTCATCCGACTTTTCACTCAGTGACACTGCTAACAGGCCACTCTCTTGAGCCGCTCCCCCCCCCCCCCCCCCCCCCCCCCCCCCCCCCCCCCCCCCCCCCCCCCCCCCCCCCCCCCCCGCCAGCTCCGCTAACCTGGCAGGAGGGTCTTCAAGCAGAGGAGAAAGTCCTCGGGTCCTCGGGGACTCCAAACAGCAGACTTTTCTTGCCCTGAAACCCCAGCAGGTTCATCTTTTACCCAGGCTCCCTTTCAAAGGTCACCACCGACTGGTTGGCGTCTTCCTCCTGCTGGGGGCCAGAAAGCGCACCTACCTGAGACCCAGGCCGAAAGCACGCAGTCTGCACCCTGGTCATCCGCGTGCTCCGGCTCCAGCCCTGCACTGCCAGGTTCGGGCCCTTTGCAGACCGTCAGGCCACGTGACCCCCAGCTCCTTTTCCTCTTATGCTGATTTTTTTTTTTTATTAATAAGCGCTGTGGTCAAGGAGATAAGGCAGTGTGGGGCTTGTGGGGTGTAGGGAATGAGTGTTTTGGATCCATGATGGATATAATCATGTTTGCATGAAGTACCAGTACCCACAGGCAGGTAAGGACCCTGAGTCCCCGAACAAACATACTACCTTGTACTTACCATTTTGTTATTTCATTTCTTGCACAGGTCAACGGTTTTGTCAGTTCTCTAAGCTTAATTATGCAGTAGCTGGGTTGGGTATGAAGCTCGGTTCGGCACTTTTTTTAAACCAGAAGTATTTTCTTCTTTGGAATCAAGCCTAATTTTTAGTTATTAAAAAAAGACACAGAAAATTCATGACAGTCAAGAGACCTATAAAAACATCTTCCCCTTTCTTTGCAAATATGGAAGTACTCAACATTCATAACTACTGGGCTGGGGTTAGCTGTCTCCTTTTTCAGTGGACTATCTTTTCTAAATATCTTTGCAGAACTGGACTCCTAATGTGCGAGGGGTGGATGCAGGAATTTGCCCATTGCCAGGCATCTGCCTCAAGGAGAGCTTATGACCCCTCTTGGTTCAGAAACCACTAACGTGACAGCCCAACATTGCCCAGTTTCTTTATCAGAGGCGGGTGGAGAGGGTTGGCCGTCCCGAAGCAGCAGCCACACACAGCCGTGGATGATCCCTGCACGCCTCAAATGTCCTTGCGCCAACGTGCAGTCTTTGTGAGGTAAATTTGCATGTTTTGTGGCAAAAATATCAAAATGTACAATTTCATTTTCTGAGAAAGGGGCCCACAGACCCTGGTGTCACTTCGTCGAGAATGACCGTTAATGGTTTCAGATGGTTCCTTTCAGTTATTTTTCCCTCACTTGAGAGTAAACTATGACTTTATCTGTGGTAGGCATTCAGGGAATTCTAGGCCTAGTGTACGGTATTTGATTAAGTTTCTACTGAAACAGAAATTACAAAAAATCAAGTGTGAAGTGTTTGATACAAGTTCAGTTTCAGAAAGTGTGTTTACATCTAAAATCTTGTGGGACTTTGTGTGAACAAAAAAAAGTACCTATTTTTTCTTTCTTTGTTTCTTTCTTTTTGAGAAAGAGAGAGAACGCAGGTGCATGATCAGGGGAGGGGCAGAAAGAGAGGAAGACACAGAATGGGAAGCAGGCTCCAGGCTCCGAGCTGTCAGCACAGAGCCTGAGGCAGGGCTTGAACTCATGAACTGTGAGATCATGACCTGAGCCAAAGTTGGATGCTTAACTGACTGAGCCACCTAGGTGCATAAACGTACCTATTTTCTATAAAGAATTTGTTTATTTATGTATTTATATGGTGAAATCAAGAAAATACTTATCTTTTTGTTTTATTCTTTAAGTTTATTTATTTTGAGAGAGAGCGAGCGTGAGCGTGAGCGCATTCCAAGCAGGCTCCGTGCTGCCAGCACAGCACAATGTGGGGGCTCAAACTCATGAACCACAAGATCATTCACCTGAGCTGAAACCAAGAGTCACTTAATCTACCGAGCCACCCAGGCACCCCAAGAATATAATCATCTTAGAAGGAACTCAGACTTTATAGTTAAGCACCATTTAGTTTGAATATGGTTGTTTTGGGGCTGTCTCCAATAGTGTTGTTATTGAATACTGCAAAGTAGCAGTTAGAATCTTTTCTCTCCTGGACTGGGCAAGAATTGCAGCTGAAATCACATACTTTGAGGACAAAGGCACTAAATTCACTATGGCTGAGTCTAAGGCCTCATTATAGACGTGCAACTCTCTCAAATCTCCCATGAGTGACAGAAGCTTGGTCACTGTACCACCGGAGAAATACGAGGGGAAAAGTATGAGGTGGCCTGCTGGAATCAGATCTCTGTGTTCCTAAAGAGAGACTATCCGAAGATGGATACTGATTTCTACCAAAAATAACCTGCTTGCTCTAAATGTCCAAATATGCCGAGGTTGCTTATCTCCATATCTTTTGGTGCCTCCCTTAGACTTGACTTTATCATAAGATTCACCTGGTAGTGATATTGTGGGGAAGGAGGCCCGGAGCCTTCACCTGTTTCTACTCCAAGTACTACGTGTGTTGTAACGATGGCCGTTGATCAAAGGTGTTTGGCAGAAGAGGAGAAGGACTCTTGTTTTCAGTAGGTTGGTTCAAGGGCTGCATTACCAGAGGAGCTTAATTAGCACTGGGGAGAGGTAACTAGCCAGCTGAACTTGTTGTTGCATCAACGATAGAATATACACAGAACTGTGCTGAACTGGATCTTTGGGCCAAGAGCTCTCCCTGATGTGAAAGACTTCTGCAATCACCGAATTTCATATTCCTACACATGGAAGGACCGAAGGACCTGCTCCCTGGATGTAACCCACTTTTCTTACAACACTGATTTCAGATGCTAGTTGTGGGATCCACCAGTGCTACGTTTGTAGAGGCTACTACCCCTGGCACCTGGACTCCCGATTAGGGTCTTTGATACAATAATTCATGTGCTGTGGTGTATGTGTCTCTTGACCATTGTCAAATGGTAGCTGTCGTGGGGTGTGGACCACAATTTCCCAGCCTACTGACTCTGGGACTGAATAATTGTCTTGTGGGTGGGGAGCTGGCCTGTGTGCGACAGCAGCAGGTTTAGAGCCATCTCTGGGCCACAGGACACATGCCAGGAGCACCTTCCCCAACTGTGACAACCAACCATATCTCCAGCCACCACCAGATGTCCCCTGGGAGCACAGTCTCCCCGTTGAGAGCCCCTGGTGTAGATGAAAGCTAACATACCCGTGTGTATAGCACATTGTCTATGTTAACATGTTTTACAAGATTTATAGTCAACGAAACAAGAAAATATCCACAAGCAGCTATATTCAGCAAGTATCTCTTTTCCTTCTTTCTCTTCCAAACCTCAACTCTAGAGGGATCAGCTTAAGGAAGACTTTGCAGGCCTGAGAGAAAGTCACTCCTGATTTCTGAGGCTTTTGGCATTTGACATTCCATTAATTTTCAGCTGGAGTGAATGTCTCGTTTGGTCTTACCCTCATCCCAGGCTCTGCGCAGACCACCAAAATGACCCTCTGGCTTTCACACCTGAGTTTTGACTGGCTTTTATTCATTTCAGCTTGTCATTTTTCCGTAGGGCATCAGCCTATCCTTGGCTCTCAGCAACAGCCATCCAGCACTGCTTGCTCGGTGTTTCAGATGCTTGACCCATCACGCTTCTAATGGAGTTTTTTCCATTACTGCCCAGTCCCAGTTCAGCACCCGTGAACTTGTTCACAGTTGGATCACTGTCCTGTGCTGGGGGCTGGCTGCCTCCATTTAGCTCATTGGCAGCTTGGTAGTGAGGCTTCCCCACTTCATGGGAAGGTTCACACCCAACCTTGATGGCACTTTCTCAGATAATTTCAAATACCAACAGTCAAGGTTTAGGCTTTCTGGAAGTGGATACTGAGATAAGGTTTGGGATAAAAGAAGACATTTATTAGGGATCAGGAGTAAGGACAGGAGGAGGAAAAGAGCAGGGGGGAGTGTGTAGGAAGCTGAATTGTGATGAAGGCTTCTCTCAGCCTCAGGAGGCCCAGTGGGGAGTCTGGAGTGAGTGCTCCACCTGTTTCTACCTTGCTCAGCCTCCTGAAGTGGGTTGTCCCGTGGAGAGAACACCTTGAGTGAGGTGGTTCTCTGTGCCTTGGGTGGGCCCTGAAGGAGCTGGGTGGTGAAGATTGTTGATTTTTTTTTGACAAATAGAAATTGTATATATTTAAGGTATAACACGTGATGTTTTGATATCCATTGTGAAATAACCATTATAGTCAAGCTAATGAACATGTCCATCACCTCACATCTTTAGGCAGTCTGGTGCCTGCCCGTCTTTCTGGGTTCATTTCACTGTGTAAGAATGGGTTTTGCATTTAGGACACTTCCTTTCCAAGAGATAGGGGGCCTGTGCCAGGCTTAGCACCTTTGATAAGATCCTTGTGGGGATCTTTCCCTGTTTGAGGCTCAAAGAGTGCTCTTTTGTCTTTGCTTGAAGCTTGTGCAGGTGTCCTATGGCATCTGGCCAATGGAACCAGTCCATCTCTCCTCCATGGGGAGGGGGCCAGGAATTTCTACTGAGCCATAGGAAGGGTGTGCGTTGGCAAATGGCACAGCATTGGCCTCTAGGGTAAGACTTGCTGGTTCTTGGGACCAATGCCCATGGTTGAAACTGATTCTTGGTGTCTCTTCTCCATGGGGGTGAAGCATTGTTCCATCCAACTCTTTAAAAATATTTTTTTCATGTTTATTTATTTTAGAGAGAGCAAGTGAGCAAGGGAGGAGCAGAGAGTGAGGGGGACATAGAATCTGAAGCAAGCCTCACACGGGGCTCAAACTCACAAACTGTGAGATCATGACCTGAGCTGAATTCAGATGCTTAACCAACAGAGCCACCCAAGCACCCTGGTTCCATCCAACTCTTGACTGTGTTGCAGTTTTAGTGACACTGACCACAAGATATAATGGGCACAAGTGTTTAGAGTCTTCTCCTGGGATTGGTCGTTGGTATGCAGTAAACTGCTCAAAAGTTGTCTTTTTTTTTTTTTTTTTTTTTTGGTGAGAACCAAGATTTTCCTTCTTAGCACATTTCAAGTGTACAATACACTATTATTAGCTGTAATCACATTACTGTACTTTATAGCTTCAGAATTTATCTTCTGTGAGTTTTTGTTCTTTTTTTTTTCTTAATTTCAATTCTAAGTAGTTAACATAAAGTGCATCATTGGCTTCAGGGGTAGAATTGAGTGGTTCATCACTTACATGCAACGCCCAGTGCTCATCACAGAAAGCGGCCTCCCTAGTACTCATCACCCATCGAGCCCATTTCCCAACCTCCTCCCTCAGTCAACTCTCAGTTTGTTGTCTAACATTAAGAGTCTCTTGTGGTTTGATTTATTTGAGATTCAACATGTGAGGTTATGCAATATTTGTCTTTTGTGTCTGGGTTATTCTACTTAATGTCTTCCAGGTTCATCCATATTGTCACAAATGATAGAATTTCCTTTTCTTTTTGATGTTGAGTGATACTCCATTGTATATACATACCATATAGTTCTTATTCAGTCCTCCATTGACGGACATTTAAGTTGTTTTCATATCTTGACTATTGTAAGTATTGATGCAATAATCATGCTAATGAAGATATTTCATTGAGAAACTGATTACATTAAAAATTTTTTAAATTTATTTTTAAGAGACAGAGAGAGATGGCGTGAGCAGAGGAGGGTCAGAGAGAGAGGGAGACAGAATCTGAAACAGGCTCCAGGCTCTGAGCTAGCTGTCAGCACAGAGCCCAACACAGGGCTCGAACCCACGAACTGTGAGATCATGAGCTGAGCCGAAGCCAGACGCTTAACCGACTGAGCCACCCAGGCACCCCTGATTACATTTTTTACCCAGAGTAGGATCACTGGATCCTAATGTGGGTCTGTTTTTAATTTTTGGAGGAACTTTCATACTGTTTTCCATAATGCTATTCACACCAACAGTGTACAAGGGATCTCTTTTCTCTACGTCCTTGTCAACAGTTGATGGCTGCTGCAGCTGCTGCTTCTTGATTGCCTACTCACTGCATTCCCTGTGGTTAGGCAGAAAGTCCTTCCTTAAAAGGAGTTCAGAGTGAGAGTCTCTTGTTTACTAACATACAATGCATTTTTTTACACCTGCAAAGCCTGAGCCAGGTGGGTAGAGATTGAGGTCTGCTCTGATGGTACTCTGTGCTTTCAAACTGAAGGTAGGAGTAAATTGGGATAAAGAATGACTCATAACCACACAACAACATTTTAGATGTGGAAAGTTAATCTGTCCCTTAAATCTACTTGCCTTTGGAAACTGTCCCCTACCCCCTTTGTTTTTAGTTCTCTGACTTAATGGATCTCTGGCTGTGTTGATGGCTTTATTCTGGTCTACAAACTCTGGTTTAGCCATTCATGGCTCAGTTTCTTTCCTGGGATGTGACCTTTCCTCCCTCCACCCTTGATTCTCAAAATAATTTGGGGGGGACCTGGGTGGCTTAGTTGACTGAATGTCTGACTCTTGATTTTGGCTCAGGTTGTGATCCCAGGGTTTTGTGATCAAGCTCCACATTGGGTTCTGCACTGAGCATGGAGTCTGCTTAAGATTCTCCCTCTCCCTTTCCCTCTGCCCTTCTACCCCCACTTGTGCTATCTCTCTCTCTCTAAAAAAAATGCTTTGGGAAAAGAAAAGGATTAGATGAACTCATCTTGCATATGTGCTTTTTTTTTAAATGTATCCTCTCCAATCTGTAGTTGTTCATCAAGTATTCAGGAAATTATTTTCTACAACAGTCCTTTTGCAAGATGATTCTTAATCCAAGGGAAAGGCTTTCCATTTATGGAAATCTAGGCCCTGTAGAAGGTTGGTGTGAGCGAGCTTTCTTGACTTTTCCATATTATATTTGTAATAATTTTCCATACAGGCTTACAAAATAGGCTCTGATCACATTATCTAAATGAAAAAGGGGAAGACAATCAGGTGAGGGCATAGGATTCTGATAAATTAGTTTAGGGCTTCTCTCAGATTATTTTGTGTTACCTCTAAAGAGGGAGACTTCTTTTATATGTTCAGCTCAGATTTTATTTGCACAGTTCCAGGCTAATAGAAAAGTAGCAATGAGCATTCTTTCTCAAACCATTTGAGAGTAACTTGCGGGATGGATGACCCAACACTCCCAAAAACGGTGATGCATTTTTTTGTACAGGAAGTTCTCCTGCATAACCACAATGTAAACATCAATGGGGTGAAGTTATAAAGAATGTGCTGTTACCTCCTCCTCAGACCATGGGGGCGCCTGGGTGGCTCAGTCAGTTAAACCTCCTCCTCAGACCGCGTTAACTTTTGCCTCGTCCCAATAATGTCCCTTATAACAAAAGGATTCATAACCACAGTTTAGGATCTGTTGGGATGGTTCTCTGTTCTCTTTCAATCTGAAAGCATTCCCCAATTTTTCCTTAATTGTCCCGGTCTGACACTTTTGATGATCACAAGGGAATTGCTTTATAGAAGTCATCTTGGTTCAGGTTTTCCTGATACTTCCTCATGATTAGGTTTGGATACTGCTTCTTTGGCAAGGGTACCACAGAAGTGCAACTATGCTCTTTTCCTATGAAGTAGCATACAATTTTGATCTGTCCCGTCACCAATCATGAGTTTGGTCACTTGATCAATGCAGTGTCTGCCATGCTTCTCCATAAAATACTCGCTTTCCTTTGTAATAAAGAAGTATTTTGTGGGATGTTACTTTGGGACTTTGGAAATATCCTATTCCCCACCAAACTTTCAATTTATTTATTCCTCTCAGTACAGATTCATAATTTCCTATTATAGGAATGGGTAATACTTCATGATTATCATATATGTTGATGTTCAAATCCCTAGATTTGCCTATCGATGTCCTCCTGGCACGGACCCATTTCTCCGTGAGTACTTCATTCCTTTCCGGCACAGCAAGGTGTTCACAGCTCATCTAACACTTGGCTCACACAAGTTCTGGAAGGAGCCATTTCTCCAAAGAGATCCGGTTCATTTTAGTGCAGAACCAGAAAGTGGGATTCAGATACTGAAGATCTGGACATCCGGGTATGTCATTGCTATTGGGGTGTTGCTGGAAGCAGCTAAGGAATATGTTATGAATGTGTATATACACATGCACACATACATTTACAGCTATAGTCATTTCTGTATGTTTCTCTCCATATATTGAAAAGTAGGCACTCACAGAAACACTTCAATTTTAACCCAACACCACAGGGCTTATTTGAGTTTTTCTCTCTTTCTATATGTATACCCGTCTCTCTGATGGTGAGAAAACTATCTCCCTTTATACTGCATATATTCACTTTTGTGGTTAAACTCTCCCCCTTTCCCCATTGCCCCCTATCGAGTCTTCTGCTGCTGCCACTGCCCTTTCCTCCATAGGACTGCCCTCTCCCACTGACTTGGGCTCTGACATCGTGTGCCAGGCTGATTCTGCTGTTCCCCCCCCCCCCACCCCATGGGCACAATCTCCACCCAGTCTGTGCTCACACACCCAGGGCTGGACTACCAGGTCCCCCTACTTCCCCTCCTCATGTTGCCCCACAAGAGGGGAACCTTCTGACCTGAGTTCGAACATTCTGCATGGCCTGCTCCTGTGTGTGGTCACTCTCTTCCCCTCATTGGACTCCAGTGCAGCATGGTAGGATGCCCATCTGTGGCCATTTCCTCATTCCTCTTGGCCTCTGACATTCCCTCTTGCCTCCAGGATTCACTTCCCCCTGGCCCCTTACTCCTGCACTAAGCCTATCTTGATTGGCCCCATCAAATGGCTTTTGCATTTGAAAGAAAAAGTCAATGGGAGAAAAAAATGGGAAAGGAGGAGTAGCTCAGTGTTTGATCTTGTTTTACTGTAGTTCACAGAGTTTCTAGTAATTGGTATCCAATCTGAGTCCTTAGGCTTAATCTTTTATAAATTGTATTTCACCATAATTTAACTTGAATATATCATACATATGCTAAAATCTAAATAAGCTCTATTTAGATTCATTGGCTCAAATTGCAGGAAAATAAGAAATAAGATGTAAAGTAGAGCTTATTAGCTAAGGATGAGAATATATTTTTTGCAAAGATTTTGATTTTCATAGGACTCCTTTTTCAAATCAGTCTTTATGTCTGTGTGAACATAATATGTATTTTGGAATGGGTAATGGGAATACATAAATTCTAGAAATAGACATGATTGATCATTAGGAATATCGTGAATTGTATTTCCCAAGTAGACTACCCTGAGCACAATCTTACAAATCCATACTAAAACACCCAACACTAGAGAAATTTGCCAGTTTTTGTTTAGAAATTTTATAACGCCTATTTTGCAATGTTAGGCTCTCTGCACACAAGAGATCTCTTTAACTGAACAGCTTTGCAGCTGTTCAACAATACCTCTCAAGCTGGCTCCACCTAAATGTCTTTGTAAAATAATGGTTTCAATATTTGATTAATTTTTTTAAAGAAAAGCTATTAGTTAATAGCAAAGTGGCAGTGACTAAATGTCAGTTGAACTATAATGTCATGCCTTTTCTTTTCGGTGAGGATGAGTGCTGGGGAGGAGCAGAACAGCCTCTTATTTCTGCTCATCCAAAAATCAATTCTGAGCAAACTCACCGAAGGTCTGGAAATGAAAGGGTTTGACATGGTTGTTTTTTTTTTAATGGTTTTTATTTATTTTTGAGAGACAGAGACAGTGAGAGCAGGGGAGGGTCAGAGAGAGAGGGAGACAAAGAATCTGAAGCAGGCTCCAGGCTCTGAGCTGTCAGCACAGAGCCTGACGCGGGGCTCAAACCCACAAACAGTGAGATCATGACCTAAGCCAAAGTCGACGCTCAACCGAGTCACCCAGGTGCCTCTTGACATGGTTGTTAAGGAGAGCAACAGAAAAGATGGGCTGCAGGTTTGTTTTCTAAGAACTCACTTCTTATTCACCCCATTTTCAAATTAAACCCCCCTGGACATTGCTGTGTGGCTGTCAACTCCTGTTTCTCGATCAGGAGGACTTGTTCACTAGTTTCCTGTCAGGCAGGAACTATGTGAAGCGTCACTGCAGAGGTCTACTCTTGCTTCTCGTGTTATTTTTCTGTCTCCTGGACGGGTGTCCTCTTCAAGACCAGCTACAACCTTGCCATCACCACTGACTGCACCAAAGGCTCAACTTGGAAACACTAGTTATTTTAAATTTCATGATTATTTTCTCTCCTGTGTTTAAAATTTTTTTTTGTTTTTAAATTTTTATTGTTTTTTTTTTTTTTTGATGATCTGTTTACCTGTTCAGGAACATTTTAAAATAATCAGGTATAATTAACATACAGCATTATATTAGGGTCAGGCATAAAATATAATGAGTCAACAACTAGTCATTTCTTGGTACTCATCAGGGTAAGTGGATTCTCAGTCCCCTTTATTTATTATACCCATCTTCCCCCACCCCCACCTCCCGTCTGCCAACCACCAGTTTGTTCTTTGTATTTAAGAGTCTGGGTTTTTTGGTGTCTCTTTTTTCTTTGTTTTTGTTTTGTTTTGTTTTGTTTTGTTTTGTTTTGTTTCTTAAATTCCATATCTGAGGGAAATCATATATTTGTCTCCTCTCTTTTCTAACAGTCAGTAAGTTAAGGACCAATATAATGCTCACAATAGTGTGAGGACCATGAGGAAGAGGTAGTAGTTTTAGGACCACTTGGGGAGGGGGCGGGGTCAGTCTGTTAAGTGTCCAACTCTTGAATTTAACTCTGGTCATGACCCTCGGGTTGTGAGATCGAGTCCTGCATTGGGCTCTGCACTGTGCATGGAGTCTGCTTAAGTGTCTCTCTTTCTCTCCCCTCACTCCCCTCTGCCCTTCTCCCCACCCTCTCCCCCCACATGCATGTGTGTGATCTCTCTCTCTCTCTCAAATTAAAAAAAAAAAAAAGGAAAGATAATAGTTTTAGATTTTAGTTTGGATTAACATTTTTACAGCCAGGTATAATAATTGCAAGGTCTTGAGGCAGGATTTACAAATGAACATCTAATTGTAATATGTTAAGTGTGTAAAAATTATAAACTACCAGACTATTAAATTAAGACTTTTTCTTCTCCTTTATTGACAAATTTTTTTATAATGAAGAAATAAGGACATTTGTATAAAGCTTTGGATTTCATATGACTGAAAGTTGACAAAATATCCAACAATGACTAATTTTTTTTATGATCAAGTGTGCCCTTGTGTTGTTTTTGATGGTCAAATCACAAACCACTAGTGATTTTAGTAAAATTGCTAAAAAACTGTTAAAATTCATAGTTAATATTTTCATATAATTTTTTCTCATTACAATGAGGACTTAAAATGCTAATTAATAAATATAATTGAATTAAAGTATACTGAATTTGAAATTATTTTTATTAAAGTATAAATCTGAGCTGTCAGCATAGAGCCCAACGTAGGGCTCGAACCTCTAACCTGTGAGATCATGACCTGAGCTGAAGTCAGATGCTTAACTGACTGAGCCACCCGGGCACCTCTTTTACCAAGGCCCATCTTGCACCTGTGCTCCACAGCAGTGTTCATATCACACATTGGCAAACCATCCCCAAATCCCTTATAATTTTCACCAACAGTTAAAAGTACCATAGGAAAAAAAGGTGGAGAAGAATGTCCCTAGGGTCTGAAGAGTGTGAGTTACCAAAGTAGATGTTTAGGTTATGGTTGCCCTTTGCTAGTATTGATTACTGGACTCTGAATGGCAGACTCTGAATCCTTGTGTTCTGTAGCAAATGGAGTGTGTGTGTGTGTGTGTGTGTGTGTGTGTGTGTGTGTGTGTATGTGTGTGTATGTGTGAGAGTGAGAGAGAGAGAGAAAGAAAGAAAGAAAGAAAGAAAGAAAGAAAGAAAGAAAGAAAGAGGGAGAGAGAGAGAGACATCCATGGAAGCACAAGGAATCCCGGGCAAAGGGTTTTCTTACCTGCATGTTAGGTAATCTAGCAATTTAGGAAACCAATTAAGTGAGGATAGACATTTGCAGAGAGGCTGGGAAGTAAACCCCGCCTTAGAGAGCATACACGACTCAGGCAAGAAAAGAGAAGAGGAAAAAGGCATTTTGGGCGGAGGTGACGACATAAATACAAGAACAGACTAGTTGTGACAAATAATAGGACCTGCCAGACTAGATGGGAGGATTTTTGTTGTAGGAAAGAAGTGACATAAGCTCATGAAAGTAGAGACTACGTGAAAGAAAAGAAATGTGATTTTATGTATTAAGTAGCTGGTTCATGACCCAGCAGTGACGCTCTAATATTGGTGCTTTGGGAGAATATAATAGCCAAAAGTGCAAAAGATATTAAAGAAGAGACTTGAAAAAGAGCAGTTAGAAATCGACGTAGGACTGGTGAAAGCTAGGATAGGGCGCTGGCTCGCAACCAGGCTCCAGACCATACGGTGCACCTTAGCACTGTCACAAGAGGAGCATAAACGGGGTTAGGTCTGTTTTTATTTTCCTTCAAATCCTAATATTAAAATTTAAAAATTTTGTAAAATCCCTTCAACTGGAGACATACTCCTTTTCCATGCTTACGTTTTGGATAGAGGAGATGTGTGCACTGGTGGAGAGGGATGTGTGGGGCTTGGTGAAGCCGGAGACAATGGGAAAAGTTCTATTGCCTCACCTCTTTGCCAGCTTTGCCGAATCTTGAATCTTGTTTGGGCTGTTGGGTCCTTCCTGTTGCTTGGCCTTTAAGACAAAGCTAAAAGTTCCAGAAGGCAACCTTGAAGAGAGAGGATAATTTAACAGGGTTGGGAATAAATGCTGTTCTAAACCAGTTTTTTCTTGGCCCAGGGATAAAAGGAGAAAATGCTCCATCTTGAAGGTAAAATGACTAGATAACTCAGTTTTGCTCTCTTTCTAATTTGTAACAAGCAAGTCGAGTTTTCTCGAAAGGCCTCAGTCAGGCTACATGACATTTCAGGCCCTCTGATAGGGTATATATATTGTGTTGGCAAATATTTATTTACTAGAACATTCTACTAAACATGAATGTAGAACATTCACCGACCATTAGTAACGGTGTGTCCCTGATCACTCCCACACCCTACAAAGGAGTTTCCTTTTCAAACAAGGATTTTGTTTGTCCTGGGCTGTGAATGAGCCTCTGATTGGAAGCTTAATTCAACATTCTGGAGCAACTCCTACCTGCATGTCTCTCCGCCACAGCCCTTGTATTGTTTTCATCATTACATATGTTGGCTACATGTGGGAATACATTTATTTAAATTTGTACCCAACTTGAAATTTGCATGTGCATATTCTTGATGTTTGAGCTCCAAAAGATACACTGTATTATTCTGAAGTAAAGGGTGTTTCAGAATTACTACTAGAAATCTCAGAAGACTTTTAGGACATTAAAATAAGCAATGTGACTATGAATACAACATAAATCTGTTCAAGGTAAATTATGTAGGCTAGTTTGATATAAAGTTAGAAAAGAAATGCTAAATATATATTTGTGTGTATAAATATGTATGTAATTTTTATATGTAATATATATACAAAGAAGCCACATATATTTGTGTATGTATATATTTTGTATATTTGTGTATGTACACACACATACATGCATAAATACAAAAAATGAGAAAGAAGTTATATAATAAAAAGAAGTTATGTAACTCTTAAGCAACATTTATTTTCCAGCTGCTGTTTTCAGTTCTACATTATCTTCTCGAGAGGAGCTCAAATCAAATCTACAGATATTTCTTCAAGGCTTTATGGTCAGTGGCTCTGTGCTAGGCATTAGATCACTTATACAGCCTATGTACTACGGAGATAATGGAAGACATCTGTATGACATTAGAACTCTTGGTATTTGGAGAAATAGGGTGAGCAGCCTCCTCATGACCCTTCTGTGGCCAGCTTGTGTGTGAATCTGTGCTGATAGATTGTTTATGAATGTTAAATAGATCATTTTTGAGGAAGCAAGTTTTAAACAAAGTACAACTTCCAGATGTCTCTAAGAGAAACAAAATTACTTTTTGTCTTAGGAAGTCACTGATGAACACCCTAGTCCCGTGGCCTCATGAAGGCCGACCACAATTGCTGGATAATTACATAATCACTAGGGAAAATTATACACAGTATTTTAAAGTATCGTTATAGTTACCATATTTTCCAAATCAAGAACCAAAACAGGTTCTGGTAACATTTGGGCGTGCCGGTGAAGAGGGACTCGAACTCACAAACCATGAGATTGTGACATGAGCAGAACCAAGAGTCAAATGCTCAACTGACTGAGCCGCCCAAGTGCCCCATGTTTGTAAAATATTTCTAATCAAATTCTGCATCCGCATTTATACCTTTTTTATACCTTTGATGTCACTAAAACAGTATTTTGAATTATCTAACAGTTTTCTTTAATACCACTTTATCTTGCTGTCTAGTGTGAGATATTGCAATTTTTATATCTGTGTATGGTGCTGTCACCGGAAATTTTATCTCAAGTCCCAGCTTTAGAACATTTGGTTTTTTATTCGTCCTGAGTGTGCATATATGTGATCTCTATTGCTGTTTCAATAGATCTTTAAAAGTGACAATTGCAGCAGAAACCGTTGATGTCCACCAGAAGTTTGTGCGTTATCTCGTGCTGTTTAGAATCCTCCCCAGAAAGTAGCTTCCGAGCCCAAGTTACACTGTTGAAGCCCAAGTAGGTGGTCTCTGCTAGGTGGCACCGTGTGGCTAGTTCTTGCCAGAGAAATAGCAGAGTGAGCAAGATGTGTCTTTTCTGGGATGGGGCTCATAAAGGGAAGTGCCTTCACAATACTCTTTCCCCAGGGGTAGATTGTTGGCGAGCATCTTTAGCAGGGACCCGATGGTAGTATTTTAGGCTTTTCTGGCTATGTGGTCTCTGGAGCAAAGCTTCTCTTGTGTGATGGAAGCAGACACAGACGGTGCAATCGACACAAAGGCGTGGCTGTATTCTGTGTGTTGTCTTCCGCTGACCTCCCTCCAGAGGTCCCTGGAGGCGCCAGCTAGGACTCCGGACATCTGCAGCACTGCTGGTGAAAAGTCTCTGGCCATCTGGGAACGACTCCATCTGTTAACTTTGACCGTATTAAAAAATAGAAATTTGGGGATCTGGGAATTGATTTGTAACAGAATCTGGCATTGCACTAGCATAAAACTAGTATGAAATCTAACACGAGATCTGGAGACATCCCCACAGAAATGATTGCTAAATGTGCACTATATTTTTATTTGCGGATTTGTTTGTACTTTTTTTTTTATGCAGATTCTACCAGATGGCTGTTAGAAACACTCAAAAACTAGAAGGCTGTTTCAGGTTAATATGTTTTCTCCTAACAATACTTGTACAGCTCAAAATAATGTAAATGGCAGTTTATTCTGTCATGTAATAGGTTTTGTTGAGGGTCAAGTATAAGGTGACTCCTTGTCTAGGAAAATAATTTTAGGAAAAAAATTTACGCTACCTTTCAGTAGATGTGGCTGCTTACTTTTGCAGTTTTTATGGTCCCACGTTTTGGGAACTAAAGAATGCAATGGCAAGAAGAAATATATCATTTCTGGGTGAAATTAAATCATTTCTCTTCCTCAGTGAGAATCTGTGTTTTACCATGGGAAGAACATAAACTTTGAATTTGGATAGACCTTGGTTTAATACTGGGTCTGTCTTTAGACAACTTGTTTTAACCTCTATTAGCATAAACTTCTACCTGGAAGCTTATCTCATGGAAATATTTTGAATATCAAAGAAGGTACTGTGCATGTGGTGTTTTGTTAAGCTTTGTTTAACAGAACAAAACAGGCCTGCTCTCTTTCTCTTTATCTGTACTATGTAACATACCTTGCTATTTGCTGCTGTAGAAAAGCAGGCATAATAAACATTTAAAAACAATCTGTACATCAGAAGACAACACTAATAAAATTATAAGATGAGCTATAAGAGGAGAAAATGTTTTCAAAATAAAGAAGTGAGCCACAGACTGAGAAAACCTACTCACAGTTCATATTACCTGACAAAGATTTGTGTCCAGAATACAAAAATGAACCCTACAATGAATGGTAAGCAGACAGACAAAGCAATTAAAAATAGGCGGAGGGGTACATGGGTGGCTCGGTTGGTTGAGCATCAGACTCTTGATTTCGGCTCAGGTCATGATCTCGTGGTTTGTGGAATTAAGCCCTGTGGGATTGTTAAACCCTGTGTCAGCACAGAGCCTGCTTGGGATTCTCTCTCTCTGTCTCTGCACCTCCCCTCCTCCCAATAAACAAATAAACTTTAAAAAAGTAGGTAAAGACTTGAACAGACACTTCACAAAAGAAGGTATACAAACGGTCAGCCAACATATGAAAAAGTGCTCAGTGAAATGAATCTAAACCACCCACCAGAATGATGACAATTAAAATGAAAACACCGGGGCACCTGGGTGGCTCAGTCGGTTAAGTGTCCAGCTTCAGCTCAGGTCATGATCTCACGGTTTCTGGGTTTGAGCCCCGCATCAGGCTCTGTGCTGCCAGCTCAGAGCCTGGAGCCTGTCTTCGGATTCTTAATCTCCTTCTCTCTCTGACCCTCCTCTGCTCGCACTGTCTCTGTCTCTCAAAAATAAATTTAAAAAAATAATAAAAAATTTAAAAAGAGAACACCAACCATGGTTGAAGCCATGGGACAACTGGAAGCCATATGTTGCTGACTAATGTGTGTTCTGGAAAACTTAGCAGTCAGAAGGGGTGAACTACAGATCTCTGCAATAATAAAGAAACCACACATATACCATGTTATGCAAAAGGACCAGAAACAAAGGAATTCAAATGTATGGTTTAATTTATATGAAGTTGTAGGACAGGCAAAACTAATTTATGGAAACTAAAATATGGAAGGAGATGAAAACAATGTTTTCTCCTGGTAGGAGAGATTGAGCAGAAAAGGACCAAGAAAACATATTTAGGTAATGGTAATGTTCCATTTCTTGATTGATGTATTAGTTCTGTGGGTAACATAAATTCATCAGAACTCACCAAACTGCACTCTTAAGATCGGTGCTTTTTAGTGTATGTAAATATTCTTCAATAAAAAGTATACTGAAAGAAAATAAATTAGGTGAGTTCTGTCTGCCCTCTATAAACATGGATTTAACACCCAATGGAGATTCATTGCTCATTCTTCCACTGTTGGTACATTCATTTTATGATTAGCTTAACTGACTCCAAATCAAATCTAAAAGCTGCATCTTTTAACTTTAAATTACATTGGTTGTCATTATATAAAATACTATAATATTATGATACATACTTAACATATACTAAACATTTTCATTATTTAATAAGTTTCTATTTGTGAAGTTTCTCAAATTACATTAAACATGCAAGGCATTTTTGAGTTTTCTCCAAATCATTGCCCAATATGCAATCATATAAACGTCACATCATCAATTAACAGAAGGAAAGTAGCTGAATGAGTGCTTTAGTTAAGAACTGTAACCTCCAAATCAAAGTGTCACAGGAAGGTCAAAGATGATTGGGAAGGAGTCCCTGCTTTTAATCATCTTGAATAATTTTCTGTTGTTTATTCCATGTGGCTCAGCAGAACACTTAAAATTCATGTCTGAACCAAAATTCTCTATTCGGTGGTGACAGCAGACCTATTACAGATCAGGAACTAGATACAGCCTCATTCAGTATTTTACTCCATGGGCTTTTGAACAGTATCTTGGTACCTCTAAACCATGACTTGTACATAGACGACACCCATAAGCACGTATTGAATGAACAAAGCAATAAATAGTTTTTCCCACTTCCTTGTAACTCTAACCGTCTTGGCGTCCACACTGTTCCTGGGCCAGCCTTACTGGCAGTGAGGTGATCTACTTCATTAAACCACCATCTAGATAATGTAGTGGAGGTGGATTTCTTTCACACTGTCTCCATCTTATCTGGTCATCTTCATGATTGCTTGCTCTCTGAGAATGAGGCAAACTAATAATTTTTAGACTGATTAGGTTTCATGTAGCCTGATAGCCCAATTTAGAAAGTACCTTAAGGAAGGCGATTCAAACTATTTACTGATTGGTGTAGTACAGACACCAACTAGTCAGAGGGCAAACCCTGAAGCCACAAAATGATGGTAGTCCTCAAACACCAGGGCACCTGAAAGAGAGGTGGCAGCCAGCTGGGCGTCCGTCCTCTCTTCAGATGGTTTTCAATGTCTGTAGGTAAAAATATTTAGGCTTTCAGATTTCTATCACCATCCTTCAGCCCTCCAAGATGGTATTTTGTTTTTTTTAAATGTTTAGTGAGAGAGAGAGAGAGAGAGAGATTGAAATTGAGATTGTGCTTGGGAGAGGGACAGAGAGAGGGGGAGAGAGAATCCCAAGCAAGTGTGCTATCAGCATAGAGCCCATTTCAGGGCTTGAACTCATAAACCATGAGATCACAACCTGAGCTGAAGGCAGGGGACAGACACTTAACCAGGGACACCTCCAAGGTGACATTTTATACAAGGGTTGTGAGGGGGAAGGCTGTGAAGATATTGAGACTACTTGCTTGACCTTGAGGCTGAAAATCTACTTGCATTTTCTGCACGTGCCTTTAGGTTGGGCTGTTTTTTCTCGGATTCTTCAGAACTAGCTGTTTTCTGCTGACTCAGCACCCCCTCAGCGGTCACTGTGTTCTTCTGTTTTTTCACAGTGTTCTGTCTTTAACCAAGATCATTGAGGATCTTCTCTGAGGTCTGGCTGTGTCTCCTCATTGGCCCAGACCCAGGCAGTATAGCAGACCTCTACAGCAGCTCACTCTGGCAAGGTCTTTGTCACACATTTATTTGCATTTTACGATAACAAAGGACACCTTGGTTTCCCTTTGCAAAACCACTAGTGACCAGCAGGACCCTTTGCTGGGTGGCAGCAGAGTAGATTAGGGGCAACAGCTCTCAACAGATGTGTGTTTGGAGCACACAAAATAAATCAAAGCAAAAGCCTCTGACTTCAAAGTTCCCCCACCTTATCTGAGTGTTTCAGAAGCCAGCCTTTACTCTCTCCAGGCTGAGGAGAGGGAATAAAGAGAAAATGCCAGCCTGTGTGTGTGTGTGCTTTCCTCTTTCTGTCTCCCCTCTTCTGCCTCTCTTCCTTTCCCTCATTTTCCTAGACCTAAATGTGAGTATCTATTGCTTCCATTTTGTAATGGCCCTCTTAGTTCTATGTTTGTTTTTGTATTTTTTAAGTTTGTTTATTTATTTTGAAAGAGATAGAGACAGCATGAGTGCAGGGGGAGGAGGGGCGAGGAGATTCCCAAGCAGACTCCATGTTGCCACCAAACATGGAGCTCAGACTCACGAAATTGTGAAAGCACTACCTGAGCCGAAACCAAGAGTTGGACGCTTAACCAACTGAGCCACCCAGGTGCCCACCCCCCTTAATTCTAACTCAAGCTTCAGGTCTAATCAATTATGAAAGGAATTCTACAGATTGTTTTGCCTGGCTCGGGCTTTATACATTATAAATGGCAGCTAGTGAAATACGTAAAATACTTTCTTTAACAAAAAAGTCATCTCCTAAACTTGTTATTTTACTCTGCCATGCTCTCTGCTACAAATATTGTTGGTACTCTGTTCTTTCTCTCCATCTCTGTCTTTTTTCTCTGACACTCTCTCTGTCTCTTTTATCTTTCCTAAAGAGCCATATTACACATTTTGTTTTCATTTCTAATCTGGGTTCCTTTCTAAGGCTCATCTGTCCACTTCTATTAGATTCCATCCTTCTTGTCCATTCCTGGGCATGGTACTCTCTATTCTGTCCTCTCTTTCTAACTTTTTAAAATTTATTTTTGAGAGACAGAGAGAGACAGTGAGAGCAGGGGAGGGTCAGAGAGAGGGAGATACAGAATCTGAAGCAGGCTCCAGGCTCCGAGCTAGCTGTCAGCACAGATTCCAATGCGGGGCTCGAACCCACAAACCATGAGATCATGACCTGAGCCTAAGACAGACGCTCAACCAACTAAGCCACCCAGGCGCCCCTCCTCTGTTTCTGTACCTCATTCATTTTTCCGTTTACTAGAACATCCAAGTCAACAAGCAAAAGTGAGGTTAATTTCCTCTCTTTAAAAATCATTCTCTTTACCCCAGTTATCTCCTGTCAATGCCCCATTCCATCGCTTGGTACAGTTTTGGTAAGAATTCTCTGATGAGTTTGTTATTATGTGTCTAATTCCTCACTCCCTCATTCTCTCTTAAATTAGCCTTTGGCCCCACATCTTTACTAGAATCCTACTTCTTTTCACTGAAAAATCTCTTTCCAAGATCTTCAGTTACTTTCTTAGTTCTGAATTCAGTTGTTGATGATTAGTTCCTACCTAACTTGGTTTACCAACAACATTGGGTGCAATCACCCTTCTTCTGTGAATTTGTTTCACATGGTTTCCAGGATCCCATATTCTCCTGCTGTTTCTTTCACCTCACTAGCTCCTTCTTCTCAGATCTTTTTCTGTGTCTTCCCTTTCTCTCTGACCTCTTGACACTGAAGTGTGTCGGGCCAAATCTCTAATCCTCTTCTTGATACTCACCCCTCTGGGAAGCTCATCTAGTCTCATTGCTTAAATGTCATTCACATAACAGCAACTTCCTAGACTATATTTTAAGCCTAGACCTTTGGAATTAACTCAATATTTCTATAACAATACTTTAGTATGTAAGCTTAATGTTTCCATTAGGGAAAACGCAGAGTCTGCTATCCACCACCTCATGTGAGGACAACTATAGTCTGCTAGGTGCTCAAGCCAAAACTTAGGGATCAGCCTGTGGCTTCTCTCTTTCTCTTACACACAACATTCTGTCTGCTAGGAAAGTCCGTTGGCTTGATCACTAATGTATATGGAGATTCCAGCCACTCCTCAGCATCCCCATTGCTACCACCCTGGAAAGAGCCACCGTTATCTTGTCTCAACTTATTGTGATGGTTTCCCTGTTCCTAAGCCTTCATTCACACTACAGCCTCTTCTCATTACACAAGACAGAATAATTATTTAGAATATCAATCATGTTACTCCTTTTACAATGTTCTGCAAAAGCTCCACATTTCAGAGTAGAAATTAAAGTTCTTAGAGCAGTAAGCACCCCCATAACCTGACCCCCTTTTTGCGTCCACTCACTCAATTTGCTGTGGCTGCTGTGGCCTCCTCAGACACTCCTTCAATAAGCCAGGGACACTCATGCCTTGTTACTCTCGCTTGAACTATTCCCTCTACCTAAAATTCTCATCTCCCAACTATCTGCATGAATAATTCCCTCTCTTTCAAATCTTTATTTCTGAAATTACCTGCTGACTGAAGCCTTCCCTGACCACCCTACTCAAAATATCAACCTGCTCACCACTCAGGACCCACATATTCCTAATGTTCCATTCACTATTCTTTATTTTTTTCATTGCATTTTTACCTTCTACCACATTAGGGCTGAGATTCTTAGTGTTCATCAAGTGTCATGTGCTGCTCCAGATTTCCCAGGTTCCACTGCAGTTAGCAAACAGACATATGAGCTGTTATGGCCAGACTCACCAAATCAGAAATAATACATGACATTTTTTTGTTAAGGCAATGTTGCCTCCTTTATTTTTCTCTTCTTTTGTTTCTTCATATAGTGACTTCAGATATCACATGTCCAGATGGGATAGTCACAGGATAGATGACGGGTGCCCAGTGCATAACGGACTGTGATATAAGGGAAAAATGAACCTCTTCTGGTGAAGCATTGGAGATATTGAGATATTTATTTTGCAATAGCTAGTATTAATTACTAATCTTAATACAGATGTGTGACATATTTATTATGTTTATTTTTTTGTTTTTCCTTCTCAGCTAGACTATAAATGCCATTGTGATGTATATATTTGTTTCTTGTTCATTGATTTATTCTAAGTGCCTAGATCAGTACCTGGCAAATAGTAGATAGTAAGTATTTGTAGAAGAAGAAAAGTAAAATGTACTTTTACTTTATTTGTAGAGTGGAAGAGCTAGAAAAGCATGATTTTTGTATTCTTCCTTCTTTGCTCTGAGCATGCTCTAAGTATCTTTTTTTCCCAGCTAGCTCATGTAGTTTTATTTCACGTAGTCAGTTGATTAAGGGGGGTCTTCTGGAGGTGATTAGGATATTTGAAATGAGATGTAGGAGATGAGGGGATCCGCAGGCAATTTTAGCTTTCTTCCTCTCTTCCAGTCATGAATATTCAAAAACACCACCAGCTCAATAGAGGCCTGGTGGTTTAGAATGGGCCACAGACCTTGCATTTGTAAACTAACCCCAGATAAATATCCAGGAGGATTTTGTACTTCAAATTAGATGATCTCTTGTAGCAAACTCCGATTCCCAATTTGTGGCATTGTACACATAGGTGAAATCCAAATACATGTATAAAATTCCATCAAAACAGCAGCACAAGGTGTTATTGTAACGTTTGCCCTGAAGTCACTGAACATGTCGGCTCCCCGTGAGGGGCGCTAACTGCTCCATCAGCTTCGCTTCCGGCTAAGACACAGCTGTACCCTCTATACTTCCGCGAACCTCAGACATTAATGGTGGGAAGTTGACTTGAGTTTGACTCTGTTACGCAGCGTACACTCTCATGAACTTTTCAACTCTAAAGACTGAGGTCTTTGTGATGCTGTTATAGAACAAAACAGCCCTATCCTTCTGTTTCCTTAACAACGTAGACCTTACAGCAAAAGAGCACTTTCGGGTTATAACGAGTAGTGTTAAAGTCACCAGATTAAGCCCATGTTGGAGTCACTCACGTTAAGCCCCATGTCAGCAAACCAGGACTTAACTGAATTCCTCTGCTGGCTCTCTCAGAAAAGGAAGGCCTGAGTCAACCAGTCAGCATTTGCCTGCTCCACACAAGTTAGGGGACCCAGCTCCAAGCTTCCCCTTTGCTCCGTTTAAAGCTCAGCTTTAACTAATCAACAAACCTCCAGTGTGATTGTTTCTGCTCACTTTGGTCTATAAGAATCTCTCACCTTATACAGCTCTTTGGGGGCTCCTTTCTATCTGCTAGGTTGAATGTTGCCCAAGTCATGAATCACTGAGTAAAGTGACTCCTGTCTTTAAAATTTACCCAGTTGAATTTTGTTCCTTAGCAGTGGGGACAAGACCTTGTCTATAATTGCATAACACACCAGAAAGCACTTTCACAAAATACTGTCACTTTCATCCTTGAACTGGGGCCCAGTATGGTTCCTGCAACATGGTCAATGCATGACAATATTTGTTGAAGAAATGAATAAATAAACAAATAAAAGGCTTTTAAAGATAAACCCTCAATGTAAAATACAGGTGAAAAAAATCAACTTTTGCCCTCAGATCTTCTGTTTTATCATCTGGAGCCATTTTTGGTCTTTTCTTTCTTAATGAAATATATGTACATTTCCCCTCCTATATAATCTTATTTCTTTATAACAACTAGGACTTCTTTAATACCTTTAATTCCAGTGACACCTAAAAAACTATTAGGAATGATTATGGGCATTGTAGTGGGTTAGACAAAATTTAAGCTCATTTTTGCTATCATTATGCTGCTGTTGTTTCTTCTGTCAGGAAGCAGAAGTCATCTCAAGTAGAATTTCTTTGTTCTGAAAAGAATTCCCTGAATGGTGCCTTTTAAGTTGTGTAGATGTCAGTAAAGAACAATTAATTGCTCTGAAGGAGTGAGAGTATATTACTTTTTTCTTTATTTTAACTTGAAATGCAAAACTTCCTTCCCATCCCAGTAGCCTTATGTATTTAAAACTTGTCCTTTGGGACAAAGTAGCCAATTTGCTCTTAAAAGAAGAGAAATGAGCCCTCCAGTCTTTTTTTTTTTTTAGATTCACCATGGATGAATAGACGTTTTGGCCTCAGGCTGATTCTGAGGAAAGTACACCAAGACCCTCCAGAGGGAATTCACTGTGCAAGCAGAGAGCCGCCATATGCACCGTTACCTGGGCATACTCTAAGGGCCGTGCTGTGCCTCACTCTCATGAGCACCTCACCTGTCCTGAGGGCCTCTCCTGTCATGAGGGTAGGAAGCCTTTTCAGACCAACCTCCTGGAATGGAGGGAGGGCTTTGGTAACTAAGTGAATTTAAACCAAACTAGTGTAACCTTCAGAATAATATACCAATAGGCCTATAGTCCAACACGTAGGCCTTTGAAACTCTGGTTAACAGAAGGCTAACACCAGATGTGCCTGGAGGGTTGGCAGAGTCTACAGAGAAAATATCATTACATGTGAGCAGAGAGAACCTCTCCAGGAAGTGCGTATTGGAGTCCCAGTGAGAAAGTGGGATCCACTCATAGGTATGACCTAAGGGAGGTCTTTGTGCCTCTTGGCTAATAAATGTGGAGTTTAGAAGAATTTTTTGGAGACTTGATGAATTGTCTTATGAAATCTGCTAGTGAGCATATGTAAAAGGAGACGGTAGCAACTCTCTTCTCTGGTTAATGGAGGTGACTCCTATGTAACCACGTGATCTGCCAGCTGTTGGAGGCACTGACTAGCTCAAGTCATTTTGCAACATAGATATTAAAGAATTTAATGCTGATAATTGTACTAAACAGTAAGGAAGAAAAGTACGGGTTGTTGTGGAATCTACCCCGGTATGTGAATTGGGGAGAGTTTTCCTGAGGAAGCAAAGTCATAGAATTAGTTGGTAAAGAGAGGTGAAAATAGCACTCCAGGCTGAATTTTTTAGGGTTTAAGAAAAGTCATGAATTTCTGGAGTGAGGAGTTCTAGAAAGGCTATGAGATAGGGCTGGAGAGCCATAAGGATTTCTGGCTTTATCCAAAGGAAAAAGGAAAGCCAAGGAAAGAGTGACCCTGGTTAATTCCTTTTAAAAGAAGAGTTACTTTTCATTAAAATATAATTTGGCTGGAATGGAGTAAAGGTGTGTGTGTGTGTGTGTGTGTGTGTGTGTGTGAGAGAGAGAGAGAGAGAGAGAGAGAGAAGGAGCTGGGCAAAGAATAGATGAATGTGTGAGTCCAGTTGAGATTATTCCTAAAATCCAGGTGAAAATTCTTGGAAGTTTAGACCAACAGCAAAACTGTAGGTTAGAAAGAGGTGAATGGGTTAGAGATAAATACTTGGAAGGAAACATCTTTGGAGTTTAGTGTTTTGATGGAGTTTAGGGAGGGATTTTTACAAAGAATGCTTCTAAGGTATTCTTCCCTAAGTACTATCTAAGTAGAGACTGAGTATTAAAACTAAAAAAGACAAGAGGGAATATTTGGCACAAATATCTCTTTAATAATAGAGAAGCTTATACAGTTCATAGTAGCAAAGGGAGTTGTCCTTCTCCATGTAGTTGGTTAGTTAATGCCAGAATTTAGATATGAACTGAAGTCACCTGCTGTTTGCATTACTTTTCCTCAGGCCAAGGGAAGAGCACGCCTCCTTCCCACTCACAAATATTCCCTATGGATACTAAATAATTTTCTAAACATACATGCAAAAGCATACTGGATTTTTCTCAACAGTAAAGTCCTAACATGTTTTTTTCCTTTCTGTTTCTTCTCAATGTGTTGGATATTTATCAGGAAATGATGAATCAGCTGGCCGGTGGACCGTAGTGTATAATTATTCACATGGATGGCATATATGGATTTAACTGCTCTACTGAAAAGCCAGCCCTCAACGTATTGGGTATGGTTTAAATGTAGTGTCTGAAATCTAGAAAAAAAGTCATACCATGTGTACCTATAATTTGACAAAGATATTACATAGATTTTTAGTTGGATGAGATCTTGCTCAAACAGAGTTTAGTTGAACTGGTCCTATTTTCCATCTTTTGGGACTATCTGCAGCATCACAGAAACTCGGATGTTGTTACTGCTAAAACTTTAGTATTTCCATCCTGCTAAACTGAATACATGCCAAGAACTTTAGAACTCTTTTTTTTGGATAATTCAGCCTCAACACAATCTACTACAAGTTTAATCAAGGGAAACCAAGGGAAAAATGAAATAGATGTTGCTATTCAAATGGCAGCGTTTAGATAAAGGACTGCATAAACATGGACATTTAATTTTATTGAAATTTAAATGAGTTTACTACTCATTGGATATAAGGTCTGTTAATTAAGGCATGAGTGCCTTGTAAATCCTGGATGAGTGCATATTTGCCAAATCGAGTTGTGGCTGACAACAGTCCTTTGTAGGAAATGGAGAATAAATCTAAACCAATTAAGATACTGTATGTGTAATTATGAATATTGTAAATGAAATGAGGTGACTATGGATTGTGCATTTTAACATGTGTTAGAAGGAATTGAGTTGCATTAATTCTTGGTAACTCCTTGCTGATTATTGCACTCTGCTGGATAATATGCTACTAACTAATCATCTTTCGGACAGGTTAGTATAGCCTCTAATAAAGAGGGGTTATATAAAATCACATGTAAATCTGGGCTTTGTTCACAACCAAGGATGATGATTTTAGGAAACATATTCTCATATTAGAAGGGCTTTTGGGGATACTAAAATTATTAAGCTGTGATCTTTGTATCAGAGAACTGACAATCTTGTCCAGAGACAGACACAGAGATGAGTTATGGTGAGACTGTCATCAAAAGGACAGAGAGCACAAAGTGGGTAGAAATTCATTATGATATGGGGATTTAGGGAGATTCTTGAGCTGGGTTTTCAAAGATGGAAGGCCTCTCCCAGATGGTGAAGGGCATTTAAATCCCTACAACTTTCTGAAGTCACCTTTTAAGAAAAGCTAGAGAACAGTTCTTGAGAGAAATCCAAGTTATTGTGATCATTTAGATGGTGTTAAGAAAAGTTATCTAGAATTTTCAGACAAAGCAAAAAAGATAACTGCTTGCATTCCCAGTGTTGTAAGAGAATGCGGTCTTGTTTAATAATTGGATGTGCTTCTATTTTGACTGTTTACTATTTGTTAGGTGTAAGCCTGTGTAACATTATATGTTGTTAACGTGTAGACTTTATCCTGTAGAGATGCAAATGGTTTCTGTTCCACAGAGAGATGACTCTGAAACTTGGGGTGTTACTGCACGTGGGGCATGAAACAGTTTTGCACACAACCCAGCAAATGTATTCCGGCATTCTCCTTTTCACCTATAAACACCCAGTCTTCCAAATTCTGCTTTGAGCCAGCTTCACCATCCTGCTGGTTTTCTCATTAATGAGTTAAATATATCCTCAGCATGGCATGGCTCTATTCTATATTGGAAGGAGAGTCCTATTTTTCATTTGTTAGAAATTATGTTTGGTAATACTTATTCTGGAATTAATACATTTAAAGCTTTTTTCCCAACTTAGGTTGGAGTTGGTATCATCCCACCAAACAGAAAGGAGGGTGGCCTTCCTCCACACTTTAACTGAAATGATGAGCCCTTCACTAGACTGGAGGACCTATTTATAGAAGGGTCCCAGATAAAGAGGTGAAGCAGGTGTCAGCACTGTATTTGTCACTGATGCCGGGGAGGGGGGGGGGCGGAGAGTGGATTTCAGAACTCCATTTCATGGTTGGAGTGTCCTTGGCAAAGCATGTCCCATTTGTTAGCTCTAGAAATCAGAATTGAGAACTATTTTTTTTTAATTTTTAGAAAATGTTTTATTTCTTTATTGACAGAGAGAGAGAGAGAGAGAGAGAGAGAGAGAGAGAGAGAGAGAGAGAATCCCAAGGAGGCTTCCTGCTGTCAATGCAGAGCCTGATGTGGAGTTCCATCTCATAAATGATGAGATCAAGACCTGAACCAAAATAAAGAGTCAGATGCTTAACTGACTAAGCCACCCAGGTGACCCAGAATGGAGAATTATTTAAAAGACTCTTCCGTGTTGTTTCAGCTCTGTTTATTCAGAAGTATCTGGATCTGAGGCAGAAGTATGGACCTTTTTTTGAGCTCATTTAATAATATCTTGGGGTGCCTGGGTGGCTCAGTCAGTTGAGTGTCTGCCTTTGGCTCAGGTCATGATCTCACAGTTTGTGGGTTCGAGTCCTGCATCGGATTCTGTGCTGACAGGTAGCTCAGAGCCTGGAGCCTGCTTCTGATTCTGTATCTCCCTCTTTCTCTGACCCTCCCCTGATCGCGCTGTCTCTGTCTGTCTCTCAAAAATAAATTAAAAACATTAAAAAATAACAATATATATCTTTATGGATTAAGCATATAATCCATTTCTTAGGAGAAAATACATGGTACTATAAAGCATCTTACAAGTTGATAGAGAACAAAAATGGCATTTCAGTCCTCTTGTCTGAGACATGGAAACTTCTTAGGACTTCTGTTTACCCCTGCTTTCTGTTCCTTATAAAATGAACAAAAGATGCTTTGATTAAATGTGTACCCTGGGCATGGACTGTATTAAGCATTGCCTCACACACACACACACACACACACACACACACACACACTGCATCTTATTCTCAAACGTAGCTTGAGAGGGCCACATCATTTTATAGAAATGACTACCTGTCCCGATTTTGGATAATGTCTTTCCTCATGAAGTAGTTTTTTAGGAAAGACTCATCAGCAATCTTCCCCAAGGCTGAGCCCTATCTAGTGAGTTCACAGCACATTTTCTACCTTCTGTTGTGGCCTCAGATGTAGGATAGTCTCAAATCAAGTCTAGAGGTAGGTCTAGATACGAGCGTAGCCTTTTCTCTTTGAAAAAAAAATCGTGAGCATGGGAAATCCAATATTTTAATGGGGAAACATGCAAAAATATTTATTACATGATGAGTGTGCATTTAAATTCTCCCTATTACTACTTGCTCCTGTTTCTCACAGTCTTCATTTTGCTGTTCAAAGCAACAGTTTGCTCAGGGCGCATTTCATTAGTATGTGGTTTGATAATGTACAGTATGCAAATTGGCTATGAGAGCGGTTGTTGCGGAAAAAAAAAAAAAAAGAAAAGCCAATCTAATTTGGGAATCTGATCTCTATTTGCAATTACTGACCCATGTCACTGCTGCCCAACATGCATCCTTGGGCCAGATGCATGATGCCCTGCAGAGTATCGTAACCGTAACATTCAATTGTTAATTTTATGGTCTGCTGTAGCACCAAAGAATGGCAGGGGCCAGGCACAGCAGAAGACAGCCAGCTGTGAAGCAGTTAGAGGTTTGCCTTCCCCTGTGAATGGCAAGAGAAGTCTTTCTAAGGCAACCATACTGACTTCAGAACTTGAATATTTATGCTACAAAGGAAAGCAACCATAAATTTCCATTTTTAACAGCCAGACTAGGGATGGAAAGGAAGAAGAATGATTTTTAAAAAGGTGTTGGACACTAGAATTGATTCTTTATGAAATCTGGCCCAATTTTAATAGGTAATTATTGAAAAGAGAAGTCCCTTTGCTCCTAATTAGACCAAGGGTTGCTCTTAACACTAGCTGTTCTTAAATCCATTGTTCATCGGGTTTGTTCTGGGTTTAATGCTATTCTTCTAGCAATACCTTGTGTATCTGCCTATCAGCGATGAGCTATTCCACCTAAGTGAATTTCACAGAGAGCTTCAGCACACATCCTTAAGTGCATAAACCTTAAACAAAAGAACAGTTTTGATGAAAACACCCCTGAAATGTATGATGGGCCACCTGCTATCTTCAAAAGTGTATTTCAAATAATTAGCACTTTTTCTTAATGTAGTCAGCTTTTCCCCAGAACTACCTCATGGGTCCACATGGGAATCTGGCAGGAAATAAAACTATAGTAAGTGCAGTAATAACTCCCTTGGATGCTAACTGTCATTTGTTACTGCAGGATTCTCCCTCACCTCCGTAATACTTTTTAAAAGTACTTAAAGGCTGTGTCCTACATTCTGAGAAAGAACAGATAATTATTTTCAAATACTCCATGATATCTTTTGCTGCTCCTGATCTCCTGAGTGGTGTGGACAGATGAAGACTTAACTCTGTCATTGCTGCTGCTGTGGCCACCACATATGTCTAGATCTGTCCCCTAGACACAGTCACCTATAACTCTCAGACTGTCCTGATGCACTGAGTGACTGTTGCCTACTGATGCTTAATGGCCGGCCACTGCTGCTGCCACTCATGAAGAAGTGAGGGCCATCCTACCTCCCCCCCCACCCCAGTGGACTCGCTGAGTGCCACCATTCCCTGTGACGTCTGCAAGCTCCTCTGTGGCAGGGTCACATCTCTGAAGCTGTGGTTCGAAGGGACATTCTTCCTCACTTTTGAATGACTTGCTGCTAAGAACTCCCAGAAAAAATTATATGTGGAAATAGTTAATTGCGGCCTCCTTGTTCCTTAGGAATGGACAAGTTCATGGCGATTTAGCTAAAAGGATAATACGAGTAACGGATACTGCGGGGTGCCCCTGGTATTTTCTGTGGGCTGCTCGAGGATTGTTCTTTAAAACAGATAATCTGTATGTAACACACCCGCCCTTCTGATATGCCCACACATGGCTAAATCTCAGTGGGAACACAATTTAGGCGCAAGGAACTACAGAAACACCTGGGAGTTGCCATTATTATGACAAATTAGCTTTTTACTGGGTAGCTAAATAGTAGTTAGACCCCTACTTCCACGTTACCAGGCTGTCAGCCCTAAGTGTGGTTACTCCTCAACCCTCCCCTTCTAATTGCCCGTTTTAAATCTATTATGATTTGACAACACAGCTAACGGAGGTCGGTGGTACTTTACTGAAACACGAATCTATAAAGAGTGATGAAAGATCTTACTGCGATAGTTTTCAACATTTGCGAGATCATATACTTTTTAGCAGCATATGCCAAATGATCAAAAGTCTTCCAAGAACGTTTTAAAGATGAAGTTTAGTTACGACACAAGTAGTAATTCAGCATACATCTTACAAAATACTAACAATGATCTCTCTGTTCTTTGGACCCATTTAAACACATTGTCAATGTATTGTTGTTTTTCTTCTTTAGAACAGTTTTTTTTTTTCACCCTGGTCTCATTTACTTTGTCCTATTCTGGTAAACATAAGACCCTTCTTTGAAACATGTAGTTTTAGATAGCTCAAGTTCATGGCATAGGACCCACTCAGACCAGCCTTCTATATGGAAGAATCTATGAAACAGCATGATTACAACCCAGAACGACCACAGTGTGGTTTGGGCTGGAAGAAAGCCACACCAAGGTGCCATAGCATACTGATTGACAAACAGGATGCTGCCATTTTTCCCCTACAGGCTCTCCTCCAGCTCGTGGGGCACAGACATAAGTATTGTACATTTGTCCCCGTGGTTTCTACTCCTCAGAGGCCTGATCTCCATATGCTCACATTCTAGGCATGCTGAAAATTTGCCCTACATTTTGTCTCGGGATCAATACTATGTCTCTAGACTACATAATATCTAATATTTTTTTTGAATCTAACAGTTTCTGCGGTCAACTGCTCTTGGGCCCTTACCCTCATTTCTAGGCCATGTCTTTATAATAAATTTGCTCCCTGGCCTTCCTTCTAGCCTCTCCTTGACCTTTCCTCTACTTGTTCTGTTTAGTCCTTTGGTAATAATTAATAATGGTAATGCTATCTGGGTCAAGAGAAGGAAAACTGGGTATCGTTTTTTAATCTTTTTTTTTTTGTTTATTTTTGAGAGAGGGAGAGAGAGGTATGTGCAATCGGGAGGGGCAGAGAGAGAGAGAGGGGGCCTTGGTGCAGGGCTCGATCCCACAAACCCGTGATATCATGACCTGAGCTGAAATCAAGAGTCGGAAGATTAACCTACTGAGCCACCCACGTGTCCCAGAGATCTTTCTTTCTTTCTTTTTTTTTTTATATAGGTCAATTTTTGATACACAAGGTTTTATTATGGATCTTGGACAAGTTGAGACAATGTGAATCGAGTTTAAAGCTTTTTTTAATATTTTATTTATTAAAAAATTTTTTTAACATTTATTTAATTTTGAGAGACAGAGAGAGACAGATCATGAGCAGGGGAGGGGCATAGAGAGAGGGACACATAGAATCAGAAGCAGCTCCAAGCTCTGAGCTGTCAGCACAGAGCCCGATGTGGGGCTCGAATCCACGAACTGTGAGATCACGACCTGAGCCGAAGTTGGATGCTCAACTGACAGAGCCACCCAGGCGCCCCTAAAACTTTTTTTTAAAAAACCACATCTCCTCTGAATTTTCAAACATTCCCAAAAGGCACAGAAGATACACAGTTTCTAGGTGTCACTCCGTATTTTCCTCCACAACGGGGAGGCTGGTAGGAAGGATGTATTGGGTGACTATGCTTGCTGTGTTAGTTTACTTGGGAGGCCCTAAAAAATGGCCACAAACTGAGTGGATTAACACACTCCATAGTTTTGGAGGCTGGTGGTCTGAAATCCAGGTATCAGCAGGGGCGTGCTCCCTCGGAAGACTACACGGAGAATCCTTCCTTGGCTCTTCCTGGCCTCTCGGGCCCTTGGCGATCTACAGCTTCATGCTGCAGCCATCCTAATTGTTGACTCTGTTGTCACTTGGTCATCTTTCTGTGTATCTTCTGAATCTTGCTCCTTTTTAATCCTGTCTAACAGTGTTTCTGCTGATAGAAAATTCTCAAACACCTTGTCAGTTTTTTTCTGTGAAATGAATAAGGTGTAAAATATCGGACAAGAGGACCCTCCCCAAATCTTTCCTGGATAAGCATGTTTTTATTCCTGGCTTCTGCTGAGATGGCTGATTGGATCCACTCATCACAAGCTTCTTCTTCCCAACCAAAGATTGTCCAGCTACATCCTGGGAAATTGAGAATTCGACTTGTGTTATCACTTAGCCAGTCTCTGGCTTTGGTTCATTTTGGTTTTGTTTTTGTTTCAGAAATCTAGCTACAGGAGGTAAGAATTTCTTTCAGGGCAGACCTAGAACATTTTAGGTCATTTATGCTGCAACTGAGCTGGGAATCGGAAGCCCTGCACTCATCCATTTCTTTCCCCACTTCCTCCAGTATAGTTAGGAGCAATGAGTCGCTTTCATTATTATATTCATTAATATGACAAAAATGTTGTAAGGGGTAAATACATGGTTACCCAGAACCTCAGCTTTTATGGATTTTTGATTAGGGGTATCCAATGGTGAGATTTTTCCAGATCTCAATCACCACATTATGCCACGGACCATCAGTACCCTGTTTAACACTGGCGATAGAATCATCGGTGCTTTTAAATCTAATTAGCTTAGAGACCCAATTCCAGAATCTCCAGAACCAATTCTGAAAACTCATCCTTAAGATTCTGTTCCCAAAGAATCATTCCCAGTATCAAAATCTGTATCAGTCAGGGTTCTCCAGGGTAACAGAACCAGTAGAATATATATATTGAAAGATTTATTTCAAGGAATTGGCTCACACCCATGGGGGATGATGGTTGGTGTGAATGTCGTAAGGCAGGCTGGCAGGCTGGGACCCCTGGGGTAGGAACTGGTGCTGTAGTCCCGAAGCAGAATTTCTTCTTTCTCAGAGAAACCTGAGGTAGGTTCTTTCTTTCTTTCTTTCTTTCTTTCTTTCTTTCTTTCTTTCTTTCTTTCTTTCTTTCTTTCTTCTCTCTTTCTTTCTTTCTTTCTTTCTTTCTTTCTGCCCCTTCAACTGATTAGTTGGGGCCCAACCACAAGAATAATCTCCTTTCCTTAAAGTCAACAGGTTGTCTGTGTTCACCACATCTAGATGGGTGTTTGATTGAATACCAGGGGACTCTGGCCTGCCTAAGCTGACATAGGAGACTAAGCACAGTTGCAGAGAAGAGAGTAGGGCCGTCAAGAGAAGGGCTTCCTGCCACCAACCTTCCCGGCAGTCATTCCTGTTCCACGTGGGGCACAGCATAAAAAGGTGATGTGACAACAGAGTGCAGAGGTTGTGGAACTCCATTGGGAGGGAGGGAGTAGCCGTGAGCACACGTTGGCCTTTTTCTTAGAAAGCATTTTGGAATGTTTTCTTCACATAACAACGTTGCAGACATTTTACAGGAAGTACAATGGAAACAACAAATCCCCACGTTTAGCAAGCGTGTCATGTGATTCCAGTTCCAAACACCTGCCAGATTTCTGCTCACAAACTCCCTGCAGAAATGTTCGGTCTATCAAGCCTCACGTGTGCTCCTTTTGCAAAGTGCTGTTTCGATAATGGCTCACGTTCTATGGATTTTTTCTGAAGGACTGTGGGTGATCATTAAAAGATTTTTTAATGCATTGGCTCCAAGGCTCCTGGGAAATGTGTCCTTGGGTTCCTATTACACTCCCCTACATTTGTATCATGCGTTTACCTTGCAAAGAGCTTTCACATACATTTCCCACTTGATTATCCTTGCTCTCTCCTTGCTGCCCTGTATTTCTCTCCCTCCCCCACCTCCTTCCTTCTGTCCCCTCCACCCTACCCGCTGCTTCCACTTCTTCCTTTACACCTCTCTGCTGGGCACTCTGCCCCGCTCATCTCTTTCCTTGGCGCTCCGTCGCTTTCTAAACTGACCACAATGAGAGTGTTTTGCTTTTTAACAAATGTTGGTTTGTGTGTGTGTGTGTGTGTGTGTGTGTGTGTGTGTGTGTGTGTAAAGCATCTGAGTCAATGTTATGGGTTTTATTTTAAAATTAAATTTATAATATTTTATTGATTTTTCTTGTCTGTGTCAGCCATCTTCTCTTTCTCATAGTCAATATAATAGTTTTCTATTTTATCTTGACCAAAATCTATTCTTCCTGATAAGGCCTGCTTCATGCATGGGGCAGAGTAGGCACAGGGCTGAGAGTCCATGATAATTTTAGGGGCCCAGGAAAATGTTTTAATATCAGAGAGAAAAAAAATACAGTCTAGCCTGGATTGTACTTATTTGCTTATATGCAAATGGAATGAGATATATATAAATGAAATGAAATGTATGTGTATATATGAATTCATATGTAAAATATATATGAATAAATGAATACAGCCAGGATTATATGAAAACAAAAAAAGAAATGCAATATAGTCTTAGCCCAGGGGCACCTGGATGGCTCAGTTCATTAAGCAACTGACTTTGGCTCAGGTCATGATCTCATACTTCTTGAGTTCAAGCCCCACCTTGGCTCTCTGCTATCAGCCCAGAGTTCTCTTCGAATCCTCTGTCCCTGTCTCTCTCTGCCCCTCCCCTGCTCGCACTCTCTCTCTCTCTTTCTCAAGAATAATAAATGAACATTAAAAAATATGTATAGTCTAGACTGGATTACATGTATTCACCTTTATGCAAACACAGTGAGATAGATAGATATAAATAAAATGAAATGTGTGTGTGTGATTATATGTATGAAGCTGGATATAAAATACATATGAATAAATGAATACAGCAAGGATTATATAAGATAAACAAAATATAGTGTCACCTGGATTATATTCATCTTTATACCAACATAGTAACAAAATAAAACACACATATGTATATTTATATTTTATATATAAATACACTACTTTATATATACTTTCTATAAAAATATAATAAAATAATGTATTTTATATAAAATAAATATATAAATAAGACATAAAATGGAGGAAGGTGTCCATAAAGACACAGGTGTCTAGAGCCCATGGAAGAAATAATGGAGCCCTGGATAAAACAAAGTAGTTTAAAAACACATAGACAGGGTGGCTCAGTTGGTTAGGCTTCCGACTCTTTTCAGCTCAGGTCATGATCCTTTGGTTCATGAGCTCACATTGGACTTTGAGCTGACCACATGGAGCCTTCTTGGGATTCCCTCTCTCTCCCTGTTTCTCTCTGCCCCTACCCCCACATGTGTACTCTCCATTAAACAAACAAACAAACATTAAAACAAAAAACCCACAAAGACAGGATTGAGTTCCTGCTCTGTAAAAACTCTTCAGTGACTCCATTGCATTTAGAATAGAAAGCAAAGTCCTTCCATATAATAGAAGCTTTTCACCCTTGAGCTTAGTTTTACATCTTCCTCTCTCAAAATCACCATTTTATAGAATCTGTACTTTCAGTTTCTGGAAAAACCTATCCTTTTTCATGTCAGGGCTCCTTTTGCCTGGAACATTATCCCTCTTTTTCTTTTGGTCGTCTGACCATTCTTTTGGTTTTGGTATAAATGGCATTGGCTTAGGGGACCTTTCCTTACCACTGAATCTAAATTAGGGCTTTTTAAATCATTTCAGACATATAGTTTAATTGTTTAGTATGGATCACTTAGTTATTTGATTATTATTAACTTAATATTCACTCTCTTCTTCCATTGTATGGTTTATGAAAAAAAAGATATTGTCATTTGGTCACCATGTAGTCTCAGATCCTAGAACACTGCCAGGCAGGAGCATTCAGACAACATTTGTGGAACAAATGAGTAGCCTTGAATTGATTCGATGCACTAAGACATTTAAGAATTTCTAAGAAAAAATAAAAATGTCTCATCATGTATAACTTTTATGCAGTTACCTCTAATTTCCTCTTAATTTTATTCCCTCATTAGAAAAGGCATTAAATACTAGCTAAAAGTTTAAAGGCAGACTTGAAAACTCAAACTACATGAAAGTAAGTTTCAACATATTTTTAATTTCAGTTATAGTATAGTATAACTGAATTAAACGTTTTCCTTTACTTTGGGGAGAAAAAGACAATGCTTTTAATTTGTTTTGGGTCCTTTCCTTAAACAAGTGTCCCTCTTTAGGAAAAGGGTACAAAATGGGGCACTTGGGTGGCTCAGTCAGTTGAGAGTCCGACTTTGGCTCAGGGCATGGTCTCATGGTTCATGGGTTCGAGCCCCGCGTCAGGCTCTGTGTTGATGGCTCAGAGCTTCCAGCTTGCTTTGGATTCTGTGTCTCCCTCTTCTCCCTCCCTCGCTTGTGCTCTCTCTCTCTCTCTCTCTCTCTCTCTCTCTCTCTTTCTCTCTCTTTCTTGCTGTCTCTAATAAGTAAATAAACATTTAAAAAATTATACAATCTATATATTTTTTTCTGATGGTTCTTGCTGGTGACTGTATGGCCTTATTTGATGAAAAGCAGGCTAGATTTGGAAGACCTAAATAAAGTACAACTGATAGAACATTGATTTTAAGCACTAGAAACAAAAAGTCTCAGCTGCTTAGCGGCAGGCATCTTGGATTTTCTCTGCTCTTGACACAGAGGGTTTCTAAGCCTACACGCTGGAGGGAAGGCTAGGAAGGAGCTAGAGGCTATTCCAGCAAGAGAGGAAGGAAACAAAGAAGGGAAAATACTAAAGGGTTTCTTTTGGTGGAAGGTGTTCACTTCTTGGAGCAAATTCAAAGGATGTGTCTTTCCTCCACCTTTTATTGAATTTTATTTTATTGTGATAAGAACATGTAATACAAGAGATCTGCCCTCTTGGCCAATTTGTAAGTGTACAAGATCCTGGCGTTGACTGCGGGTCCCATGCTCTAAAGTACATCTCTAGAGTTTATTCACTGCCGTTTTGAATGACTTTACTCTGACTTTTCTTTTAATTTATCTCTCTGTTCTTTAAAAGGAAGTTTTTAAAACAAAAGGCCAGGATTCATCCCAACTCTGTTGTATTAACACAAGCTGGTAAAGTCTGTTTGATGTATAGGAGAACACACACCAAGTCTTCCTAGATGATGAAATTAAGTGTTGCTGATCTGAAACTTTTAGAAAGAAGGCCAAATAATAAATGCTGTGATAGCTCTCAAGAGCCATGCTTGGGGATAATAAAGCCTGAAGCTACAGAAAGAAGCATTTTGTTCAGGACTGACACAGATATAGCATTTCTTTTGCAAGGTGTGAGCTGGGAGTTAGGTTATTTCTCTTTTCAAAAAGAGGTAGGTCACTGTAAGCCCTTTGGTCTGGCTTTGATTGCCTCTGGGGCTCAAGGTTGAAGGATTTTCTCTTTGATTGTAGAGACTCCTGTGTATTTCTGCCTTTGTTAGGTGGAGAGGAGAATATGATTCCATCTCAAGGGTCAATTACTCACTAAAAATCTATGCAGCAACACAAAAATCCAACCAATTCCATGAATAATATTGAAAAAAGTATTGATCTCATTTCTGTTATGAACACTAATGAAGAACTGAATAATGTAAATGATTGCATTTATTATCTGTTGTATTCGTAAGGAATCTTATAATCATAAGACCTTAGCAAATAGTATTTTTTAAACACTAGAAGATGCTGAGTTTTCTCATTTTTGGGGGGACTTTGAAAATAAACTACACTTTTGTAGCACCTAATCCAAGGCAATGCACATTACTGGCTTCCTTTAAAAAACTGAAGTAAACTCTTCCCCTGACAGATTAGTTCTGTAAAATTAAGCAATTCATTGGGACTCAGTTTCCTCAGCTGTGAAACAATAAAATGAGGAGTCAGAATGAGCATTCCATTATATTTTCTCTAAATTGCCTTCCAGCAATCATTCTGATTCTTAGTAATATATCTACATTTCAACTTAATTTTTTCTCATCAATAAAACACTTAACTGCTCATTTTATAAATATAACTCAAGCTTTTTAAGCCAGTGCTGCTAAAAAAGCAATGAGAACCCAATTTGATGAAAGTGAACAAAAATATTCAAATTTGATACATTGCCTTTATAAGTATTAATAAAGAATCAAATATTATACAATTCCCCACTCGTCAATGGTTACAGAATAAGAAAGTACTATTACTGCTTTTCATGCATGCTACTTTTCTCTTTCCAATTATTGTATGAATCAGTAGCAAAAAAAAATAATTCCCTTTCAGCAACTTCCCTCTGTTTTATTCAAATAGCAGTAACAATTCATTTCAAATGAAAGACCTGAAATAAATATCACTTACAGAACTTTAGCATTGGTACAAAAAATGGGCTTTTAAAAGATAGATCTAAAACCCATTAGAGCAAAAAGCTATGTTTAGGATAGCATAGATTATAACTGAAAAGCATGTTTCATGGCCCTTTAAGTGATCCCCACATGCCAGATCATTCTATGAGCTGATCATCCTATGATCTGATCATTCTATGAGCTGAGTCTTTGTGGGTGGAGAAAAAAAAATGTCAGTCTGACTGCAGTGATCTGGGAGAGATGATAATTACAGGTAAAGAGGAACTATTTCTGTGCTAAATAGGTTAATTTTTGGCAGAGAGGCCCTCTGATCTAGTTAACTTAATGAGGCTTTTCCTGAATTCAACCAAGTTGGTGAGCCTTGCTAAAGCTTTGGAAGCTGTCAGAATTCTGCCAACAATAGACACTTGCAAATATTTGAAAAGGATAAGCATCTCTTGAATAATCAGGCTCTGCTTTAAGAAATATTAAATGTCTAAATGAACAGAATGAAGGACTTAAATATATATTTTAACAGCTAGGCAAATTTTTTAGAGTCTGATAAAATAGTTTTCTCATTTTTTTCCATAAGCCTTACCTCTGCTCTAGATTAAAGAGAAGTGTGAAGAAGAGAAAAATAAAAGAAACTAGCAATTGATATCACAAATCTATAAAACCAAAGAGGTAAGAAGAGAGCAGGCGCCACATGTAGTTACCTGTGCCTCTGCTACCCAATGCTTTTCCTTCTCAAGTTTGTCTCTTGTTGAGGACATGCCCATAAACTGTGCTCACAGACCCTGGTGCAATAAAAGGCCAAGTACAGGCCTGTCTCTAAGCAAGATTGTGCATCAGTCTTAGCCTCAGGCTCCCATTCCCACTTCTCTTCCCAAATTCCAGTGATATGTACTTCTCATTTCTCATGGACGAGCCCGCCCCTCCCCCGCCTCCCCCCATCACCAGCCGCCCCTTTCTCCAGCCTAGCATCTCACCAGTATCTGCTGGCTTATTTCTACACTTCCTAAGTAACAGATTGTGCTCATGTTGGTAAGAGACCAGAGGAAATAAGGCTCTGAAACAGCTAATTCCTTTCACATTCTGATATTTTCATTAAGTGTCTCAATGGTTCCTAGATTTGTGGATTTTATAGTTCAGCAAAATTTCAACAACAAAATTGGGATATGTATGTGGGACAGTGAGACAGAGCTACCCCTTTGGCGTGGGGTTGATGGGAAGTGAATATGGATGCACACGCACGCGTGTGCTGTAAGATCTGATGTATTTGTCCAGGGACACAGATATTAATGGGTATGAGGCAGCTACACAGAGCAGGAGTAGATGAGGCATGATTCAGCGTAGCTTTTCCCTTGGCTCTTGTTTCTCTATAGAACATCTATATCCATCTCCACAGAGTGTCTTCTGGTACTTTCCAAGCTGGCAGGAACTTGTGAGAATTGAGAAAAAAGCCCCAAACTTGCTTCACCATAAATCCTTGTGGAATTTTTATTACCATTCAAGAAGCAGTTACAGTAATCATCTGTGCACTTCCACTGAGATATCTACATCAAATGTATTTTTTTCTGGATTTTGAGCCAAGTTAACCTGAGTGAAGTCCTGTCCACAAGAATCGGAGAGGGGAAAGCAAGAGACAGTGCCTAAGCGTCAAAATACCTCTTAGCCTTCTTCAGAAACACAGATGGCCTGTCCCAATTTTTTCAGTCAAAGTAATCAAAACGATGATAGAATAAGAGCGCTACCACCTCTTTGCACTGATACTGTATTAAAATATATTTTAATATTATCATAAAAAGTCATAATCTCAAAACAAAAGGAAGCTCTTGTAGGAGTCTCTGAAGGCCAGAGAAAGCCATATTAGTGAATGGAGATGCTCCTTGATTATATCTGCAACTCATTGAACTACATCAAAGATATTTGTAATTAGACGGATTAGTCTACAGCTTTGATCTTACTTTGGGAAGTAGTTGCCTTCCATGGTGCCTTTCCCTTGCAATATATTAACGTACACCAGGTGGCAGTAAGGAAGCACACAAAAGCAAATGGCTTTCATTTGAAATGAAGATTCACGAATTTAAAACAACCTCCTTATTATGTCTCAAAATTCAATTTATTTGATTATTGAAAAAAGCTAATCTCTATGATATAGTCAAGTCTACAGAGCAAAATCCAAAGCACCTTAACCCTTTAAAAGAAATGTTTGTTAAATTTTTTTTCATCGAGCTACTTTTTGATATATTTTCCTCTGATCTCCCTGTTCTCTTTTCAATTTTTTTTAATATTTAATTTACCCAGAAGTTAGGCTTTGTTATATCAAAAGCGAGATCACATCATCTGCCATCCTTTAGCCTGTCGCTATTTCCATCTGCTTGTTTGTATTCCCAGGTGCCTGTGCTGTCTCAGCTCACCTTCTAGAACGTTCACCTATGTGAGGGGATGCTTGTTACTCCTACCCCTCATGCGCGGCTGTCAGTTCTTCAAAATGACACATCTACCAGCTGTTGACAACCCTACCCCACAGAGTGAGTTGTATCACTGACAGAAAAGGATCCCATGTTTCTGGAGTTACCCATCTTGTGTGACATTGGCCCACAAGAGCTGTAAGGCACCTCAGCAGCACCAACAGGGGAGATTTGGGACTTTAAAGATGTTCTTGCTTAAGCTTCAGCAGATAATGGTTCTCAGCTATGGATTATGAAGAGGATGAGGGGGAAGAAGATTACTGTGGAGTATAGGAGTATCTTAGCTCAGGCCATAGGCTGGGTAGCTTAAGCAACAGAAATTTAATCTTCACACTTCTGGAGGCTGAAAGACTGATGGCAGGCTGCCAGCATCTTTGGAGTCTGGTGAGAGCTCTCTTCTTGGCCTGCAGATGGCCACCTTCTCAAGCTCTGGTCTTTTCCTCTAACCCATTATGGGTCCCTGACCCCATGACCTTATCTAAACCAAATTATCCACTAGAGGCCTCCAAGTGCCATCACCTTGGATGTTAGGACTTCAACATATGGATTTTGTTGAGGGGGCAACACATTTGGTCCATAACAGCAAAGATTATAGACATAGGATTAAAAGGGAATGTTGAATCAACGTGTTTGACATCAGCCTGATTGGTTTCCATCATTGGACTTAACTGGATACCCAGAGGACGGTGACTTGCTTTTGGATCAATTAGTCTAATTGTTCTCAGCCCTGCCTTGGAGGGATTGAAAATACTGTTAATCAGTACTACCCTTTATATTCTGAATTAATAGTTCTAGAATGAGTTCAGGAAACTGTTTTACTTCGCCAGGCAATTTTAAAGTCAAGTCAGGGTTGAGAACCAGTGATTTAACCAAGCTTTGAAGGGATATCCCTTCACTTGAAGTGCTTCTTGCTTAATCATAGTAAGAAGAGTTAGGATATAATCTGAACATGGGTCAGTGAGAAAATCAGGAAAGGTATTCAACTTCTTTTCTGTTGGCTTATGTTTTTGTTAAATAAACTATTTTTAATGTGTGAATTATTAATTAATGAGTTTGCAGTACATATCTATGATGTTTTATTAGAGTTGTCAGAGATCTTAGGAAACCTATTTCTCTTCCAAGAATTCATCTGTAAATTTGATAATATACACATAGGGAAAAACACACAAATATGCAAAAGAAATTCCATATTTTTTTATTATCATAGAGCGTTGGAATAGGGGCAAACCATAAAGATCATCAACATCAGTGGTTTTTGAACTGAGGCTGTGATCTGGTAGAGTGTTGCAAAATCAATTTAGGGTTGCATCCAGAAAGTTTTTTTAAGGTAAAAATACAGGATATAATAGGACAGATTGGGAGGTAAAATATCAGCGTCCACCATATGTAATAAGAGTTCAGTGTTGGGGCGCCTGGGTGGCTCAGTCGGTTAAGCCTCTGACTTCGGCTCCGGTCAGATCTCAAGTTCGTGGGTTCGAGCCCCACGTCAGGCTCTGTGCTGACAGCTAGCTCAGAGCCTGGAGCTTGCTTCGGGTTCTGTGTCTCCTCTCTCTGCCCTTCCTCCTCTCATGCTCTGTCTCTTTCTGTATCAAAAATAAATAAAACATTAAAAAAATTAAAAAAAAAGAGTTCAGTGTTAGCAGTGTGGACATTTTGTACAACTTCTTTGCCAGCTAAAGCCTCTTTGTTAAAGGGGGTGGTCATCAGAATGTTTGAAAGCCACTAATCTGAGTCAGTTCTCTGTCTTTACAGTTGGAAACAATGGATCTTAGAGAAGCTAAGAAAATTGCTTGCATTTACACAACCAGTTTGTGGAAAAGACTGGTTTGACACCAGGCTTCCTGAGTAATTTTACTTTTTCTTTCCTTTCAGAGTATCAGGCCATGTGAAACAGGGTCTCTGGAAAACATGGGGAGTTGGGTGAGTGGAGGACATGAGGTATGTTTGCATACGTCTGGTATTTTTGCCATAAGTATCTTTGATGTAGACATCTTTGCTAGAAGCATTTTTGCTGTAAACGTTTTCACAGCATAACTAGTTGGCTGTAAAGCAAATTTTTCCATAAAAGATAAAATAACTGGCTGGCAGTTGGTTTCATTTCTTCATTGACAAATTTCCCATTTTTATATTATGTAAAACTTAGCAAGCCATCATAATGGTCCATATAGTGATGAGTAGATGTGGTGATCTTAAAATAGCACATGATAACAAAAATGTAGATAGACTTGATGGAAAATACGGTGATAAAACTCACTGGGAGTGTGAAATAAGAGAGTGTAAAGCCAGATTGCATACTAGACTCTACTAGAAAGCAATAAATACCAGTTACAATGAACAAAGTCAGTTACAAATGTATTACAGTGCTAGCATTTCTTCAACATTTCCCATGAAACTTTGCAACAGCCATCAGTGGATACATGACAATATGCCAGGAATGGACCAGAGTGTAGAAGGCTTTCACAGCACACTACAAAAGTTCTGTTACAAACGTGAATCCTAGTGTTTGGAAAACTGATACCTCTCTTAATGAAGGAAGAAGTAGAGAAGTAATTTTATTAATTTGTTTATGTTTCATTGTACCCTTTTCGATGCCCCTCTTTTATTCTTCCTTATTTTTATCTTTTCTGGTAAATTTGCCTTATGGCTAGTTATGCGGTAAGAATATTTGTGGCAGAAATGTTCCGCTGAAACTACTTAGGACTGTGTTGGGGGTAGCGCAGTGTTTGTAGTTTGGTATACAAGAGGAAGAAAATAAATAGGATTCTTTTAGACATCATATTAAGCAAAAGACTTCAAGTTTGAGGAGGTTAAACCAGAGAAAAGATAGAATTCACATCTATAATTCAAATATAAACATATAAACTTAGCAACTTTTTGTAATCATTTGACCATTTTCCACACCATTTTATTTTGTTTCATTCCATTTTATTTTTCTATCAGAATGATAATCCATCTGTATTAAACAGAAATAATTCTTTTGGGAAAATTATATGGATTAAAGAAAAGGATGGATCAAGGATAGGGAGAGATCAGAGCTAGAAAAAACAGATATGTGGCTGTTGGAATCCAGTAAACAGGCAATGAGTCTAAATTAAGTCAGTGGCAATGGTAAGAAGGGCAGAGAGAATCCACGAGACCATTTTGATATGCCATAAACTGGATGTAAGAAAAGACAGACTATAGGGTAGTATTTTTCAAAAATAAATGTCCTCACTTACATCATAATCACTTGGGATCATTGTCAAATTCATATTCTTTTATTTTTTAAATTGTTAATTGGGGTAAAATACACAAGACGTAATTTTTACCATCATTTTTAAGGGTGATGGTTAGCAGTGTTCAGAGCCAAGGGGTGGTGTGCCGTGTATAGAACTTTCTCAGTTTGTGAAAGTGAAACTCTATACCCATTAAACAGTTTCTGCATCTACCCTCCCCAACAACCACCATTCTGTTCTCTATCTCTATGAATCTGACCTGTCTAGCCACCTCAGAGAAGTGGAATGATACAGTGTTTGTCATGTTGTCAATGGCTTATTTCTCAGCATCATGCCCTGAAGGTTCATCCGTGTTGCATTTATGTCAAGATTTTCCTACTTTTAAGGCTGATAATATCTTATTGACTGTACATACTGCATTTTGTTTATCCATGAATTTATGGATGGAAATTTGAGTTTCTTCCACATTTGACTGTTGTGACTAACACTGCTTTGAACCTAAGTATACAAATATCTTCTAGAGATCTCATTTTCACTTCTTTTAGATCTACAGCCCAAAATGGAATTTCTGAAATTATTGATGAATATTCATATTCATGGGTTCTACTCTGGCTGTATTAAAATGAGAGAGATCTAAGAATTTGGCCAAGGTGATTCTTATGTTTTGTAAAGCTGGAGAAGGACTGGATTCACATGTGAGATACTTCAGGTGTCAGTAATAATGGAACCATTTCTATCCTAATATTTTTATCATGTCTGATAGTGAGGCATGATTTCAAAAGATTGTGGGAGTGGAGGCAGTAGTACATTTGGAAATGATTATGATGGATCTGGGAAATAGATTTCCTTACTACTTAAGAGAAGCCCCAAATTTCCTCCTGTCTCTTTAATTGCTTTATTCATTTAATCATTTGACATTGAGTGTTTTCTCTGCTTGGTACTCCACTAAGCTCTGTGAATGCAAAGGTGAATGGAAGATTGTATTAGACACATAAGTCAATTGGCTGTCATACCCAACTTCCCTTTTAGTACAATGGTCTCTCCCTCAGTCCCTGGAAACTGCAAGCCCTATGACATACTCTCATTTCCCCAAGCCACCACTGTATGGACCAGGACTAGACACGTGCCCCAGGGCCAGTCAACCAATTGACCAGATGCTCTCTTTCCAGAATTTGAAGAAGGAGACATAATGGCTATAGTCAGTAAATTGTTGGGTATGATATATGAATTATAACTCTATCCCAGTGAGGTCACAACATATTTCCAGCTAAGACTTTCAGACCTTGGTTTATAAGTCAGTTTCTAAAGAGGCTTTTTCTGACCTTCCAGAGGATGTGAGATCCTCCTGTTATTTTTTTTTTCCTGGTGCATTGCATTTTCCAAGTTGAAGTGCATTTTGGCAAGCTTTAGATTTCAACATTTACTAATAGTTTTCTTTCAGTTTTCTACCTGCAGAAAGAGGAGTTGTCTCTGATTCCACACTGTCTTTATTTCTCACATTTATTAGCAAATCCTGACAACTCTACCATCAAAACCTAAATAAGTCCATCCAATTATCTCCATCTCCACTGTTGCCATCCTAGTTCAGGTCTCCACCGTGTCTCACCTGAGCCATCCAGCCACCTGCTACCTGGCTTCCCTCCATCTCCTCTTTTCCCTGCAAAATTACAGCCAAAGTAACGTTTTACAAACAGGAACAAGATTTTGTCACATCAACACTGAAAGTTCTCTGGTAGTTTCCTAAGTCGCTTAGAATAAGTTTCAAAACCCTTCTTTGACAAACACATTCTGGCCCTCCAATTTTTCTAAACTTAAATTACTCCATTTGCCCAGCAGTTCATCATTCCCCTCAACACAAGGAATTGCACTCAGGTCCTGGGTCTCACCCAGCTCTTTTCCACTGTAACACTTTTCCTTGTGCTTTTGTTCCTTCCCAGGATGCTCTTTGGCTCCTTCTTGTCATTTACTTTCAAGGCTGCCTTTCTAGAGACCTCTTCCCTGAGTCCCCCATCTAAAAATCACCCAGGCAGTCATATATCACCACGACTAGGGTAGTTTTCTCCCTGCTCTTACACTATTTGTTAGAATTCTTGTTTCTTCAATGGTTTTATTGTTAGTCTCGGCCTACCAGAAAGTAAGCCTCATGAGAATAGGACTTCGAATCTTAAATTCACTTTAGTATCCCTGGAGTCTAAAACATTTCTCTGGGGGCATGATAGGGTCTCAGTAAATACTTAAAAAATAAACAAATTGTTTCATGAAGATGTAAGAGGTCTAGTCTGAAACTCCTCCACTGGCTGCAGATTGGAAAGTTTACCCAGATGTATCTACTCTAATTGAATAGAGAATCTCAACAGGATAACATTTCATTCTCTCTCTCTCCTTTTTTTAGTACACTATTTTTTTAATGTTTATTTATTTTGAGAGTGAGAGTATCTGCATGGAGGAAAGGCAGAGAGACAGAGAGAGAGACAGAGAGAGAGAGAGAGAGAGAGAGAGAGAGAGAATCCCAAGAAGTCACCAAACTGTCACACAGTATAGAGCCAAACGCAGGGCTTGATACCATGAACCATGAGATCTTGATCTGAGCCAAAATCAAGAGTTGCACGCTTAACTGACTGAGCACCCGAGGTGCCTTAACATTTTATTCTTTACCACTAAGTGTGTACAATCTCCAGTCTTCTCTGGCATCCGTTATGCCAGAGAAGAAGCAGCATTTTCTCTATGACAGATGTAAGCCAGGATAGGAGCAGCTCCAGACAGAGAAACTCTAGAGTTGAGATCTTGTCCTCCACAGATCTCCTTGGAGGGAAGGATGAATCACTTAACCTTGGGGCACTCCTGCTCTGCCTTCAGGTTAATCATACTGACCTTTCTGGCAGGCATCGTACAGTTAACTAATCAATGTCTATAAAGCATTTGGATAATGAAGAGGCAACAAAGTAATGACGATAATAATCTGTCTTTTGCTGACACATGGTGTGAGCAAAGAAAACAAAGCAAAAGAAACATTTATCCTACAGGAGCTTTTATGGCTATGAGCAGCTATCTTACAACCTTTACATTGCAGAGCCTATCTTTTATTCTTTGGGACATAGACCTTCAAATTGTTGCTTTCTTTAAGGCAGCTATCCTAATATTATTTTCAAAAAACCTGTTCTGCCAGGTTGGAGTAATTTTCTGCTTTTCACTTGCCTGCAAGTGGCAAATTGTCACCTTTTTATTGCAGTGCTCTTCTGTGTCAGAGAAGACATGAAACGTGCACTTAAAATTACTATAGACCGAAACCATCCAAGTGGGTGTTCCATTCAGATTTAATTTGATGAAAATGGCTGAGCATATTGGCCCTGTGTCTGTATTTCTAAAGGAGAAGCTGACTCACTAGGTGCTCGATTCCCTTCTCCCGTCCTCAGTGGTCACACTAAGGCTGTAGAAAGGCAAGAATTTTAACCATTTGCTCTCGCATGGGACCACCTCTAGGATAAACATTGAAAAAATGGATTTAGTGTGGTTTGACCAGCATTTTTCTCCACTTAAATGTCCTTGCCTGCTATGTTCTTTATGTTCCTGTGTTCTGTTACTCAAGTATTCAAGTGACAAGTGCTGCACAGAGTAAGTTAAAAGAATCCATGTTTCACACGGGTGCTCTTCCATAAATGGTGCTTACAGATAACTGTGGGGATAAAGTAACCTGTCACCCAAAGGAATGGATTAATAATGGAGCATCTATGAAAAGGTTTGTGTTTTAATCAGAGAAGTTCTAGCTGTTGTGTCATATCTGACTACCTTATCTTACCAACGGTGTTATGGTTTGAAGCTGGCCTTGGTTGAAGTTCAATGATTAGGCCAAGGTTGAATTCAAGACCAAATCTCTCTCTTTGATAATGCTAGTTTTATATCGCCAGGAAACTTAACTTTATCAGAGGCAAGAAAGGATGCTCTGTTTGACAGTAGACACTGCTAGATTTCCTTGGCCCTTTGTTTTTAGGAGAGTTGTAAATTACGAAGAGTTACTCTTGGACCAAAGTTAGATTGAACAGAGAGAATATCAAGAGAGTAGAGTAAGACCTACAATGACATAATGGGGGGAAAAATCAAATTTCGAATATTCCCAATTTGATTGCTTCTCGGCCTTTTGACTAAGATCAAGTGTCGAATATTCCCAATTTGAAAAGACACCAGTAAACTTTTAACTCTTGCTAGCTTCACAGAAGTGATAACTAGGAAACAATTTTCTCTGAGGTGTTTTGTGTCCTTTAAAACATCCAGAAAGTCATGTAACTTTGTGCTTCTATTCAAAATGCTGAGAAGATGAAGTTTTGCACATATGAAACTATAAGCTGGTCAGAATATCATTATGTTACAGAAATTCTCAGAAGCTGTTACTCCAGAAGGAGGAAAATACGCTTTTTGATGAATCAAAAGTCTCAGAGACGTGTTCATCACAGCCGTTTGATATCTTTGATCCTGCTGTGTCCAGGTTCCCTTTCATAATTAGAAGTACAAAAAAGAAAACTCAGCCTTCCCAAATTGCAGGGAATGCTTCATATAACAATAAAGGGCTGCTCCCGTATATCCTCAGTCGACAGACAATAAAAGAGAAAATTGGTCTACTAAAAAATGATAGTAGGGCTTAGGAGACAGGAATGGTGGTGGTAGATTTGTTAAACAGTTATTTTGGCTCTAATCTTTCTAGAGGACAAAAGGGATGGAGAGGATCTTTTTTTTTTTTTTTTTCTTTCTTCTTTCCAAAGACCCCATGTTGTGAAAATGGTATCTCTCTAAAACAGAACAAAACACAAATCTTGTATAAATACTTGTGGATATTCATGTAAGAAAAATTGGTAGGCAGTTAGAATCCAAAATTAGGTCAAGAGAGCTTTGACAGACTTCTTTCTGTTCTTGGGAACTTTGCACTTGTCATTCTTCATGGTCTCTGCCCAGATGGCTGCACAGCTCACTCTCTTACTGCCTCCAGTCTTGTTCCAATATGCCCTTATCAGAAAAACCATCTGTATAAAATAGTGGCACATAAAACAGAACACCTCCCCCTCCAGCACCATCTTTATTCTTTCTTACTCTACTTTGTGTTACTTCATAGTACTTGTCAATACCAGATGTATGAATGTAACTTGCTTTACTTTCTGCCTCGAATCAACTCGATTTTAAGATCCAAGATGGCAACTACTTTGTCATTTTTTAAACTGATATAGAGCCTACAACAGGGTCTGGTCTGCTGTAGGGACTTTTTGAAATATTTGCGGAAGGGAGTGGATGAGTTGTTCAAAAAGCACTGATGCCGTACAATACCAGTCTCCCTACTCTACTGAATTTCATTTTAACTCTTCCTTGAGACTCACATCATGAAATAATCTTCCAAATCATTTCCCTAGCATTATTTCTAGTTTGTTTCCTGTATTTATTCTACAATTAGTCCAACTGAACTATTATATTTATTGTTTCCAAATATACCCTATAATATCAAGGGAAAAAATACTGGTTTTAGATTTAGACATATTTATAACCTAGTTCTTTCTGCTTGAGCCTTGCTTCTTCTACATATAACAGATCAGGGCAGAGTTATATAAAGCTCCTAAAGAATAGTGATTTTTGTGAAGGTGCTGCCACAGTTAGTCTGTGATTTCATCTACGTGTATAAGGGGTTGGGACATAAATAGGAAGTCTCCTTTCTCTGCTGTTATTACTCAGCTTAGTGGCCCCATGTCACAGTAGGCCTGATTCCTCATGATATTGGTTTTCTTGGTATTTCTCTTCATAAACCATGGATCTGGATCTGTCATTTTCTGTGGACCACCTGGAGGGACAGTTCAAAAGAGGCTGTTGATACAAACAATTCCCTCCAAATGCTAAGAGAAAGCCCTCATATTTGTTATTCTTGTATCTGAAGAACTGTTCATCATCCCCCTCCTCACTTGCCTATGAGCCCAGGATGTAAATGCACTATTTTGGGGCCAGAGGCTCTACCACCATGGCTATTACCAGATGGTGCTGCTAGAGTTTTTGCCTGCTTCCACATGTCTGAGGGCACCCTTGACAAATCACACCTAGAATCTTCTCTAGTCCCTAGGGTTCTGAAAGCCTGCTTGAATTTTACCTCAACATGACTGATGGTGGGAATAGTTGCTGGCTTCCCCACAACATCTCATAACAGGCAGTATAAAACCGTAGATTCTAGCATCTTTGCATTTTTCCATCATATTGTAGTTTGCATTGTGATCAGCAACATTACGGAATCTGGAGAAAGAGCTGGTCATGTTGGAAAGATGATGAATTTGGTCTGGAAATCTTGAACATGAAGATCTCTTGTCATTCTGCCTACTCTTTCAGCAAGATCTCACCCAGCATGTGATTCCATCTTCCATGTCTGCCTCTCTGTTGGCTGCACATCTAAATCATCAGGGGAAGGGCCTGTTATATCCCATAATATGGGGGGGGGACAGTACTAGACAAGGACATTTTCTAATGCTCCTGGATGGTCCTGATGCACAGTCATGGTTGAGAAACACTCTGTCCATGATGATGATCCCCACAGTTCTTTCTCTGGCCCACATTTCTCTACTGAGTTTCAGAACCTATCTAAAACTGCTTTGGTGTCTTCAGCTGGATAAAAATAATGAAAGTGAATACTATTATTCGATAACATGTATATATCAGGCCCTGCCTTATGAACTTTTATATATTAGCTTACTGAGCACTTGCAGTCATTCTATGTGACAAGCACTATTATGATTGCCCCATTTTATGGAAAGTTTGCTTTCTTTGACCACTAGTCTTTGCTGTCCCTCCTTTCCAGGTGATCCGATGGTGTAACTAAACTCAGCACATTTAGATCTCATCAATTTTTTCTCTCATTATCTACTATATTTCCTCTTCCTCTCATACCCTTTCTCCTGATAAAGGACAGCAAAATCTACAGTGATGATCAGACCAGAATTGTAGCAGATGTAACTGATCTTCCATTTTCTCACTGATTTCATAAACAGTTTGACTTCTTATTTATCCTGTATCTGCAGTATCTCCTAGAATGCTTTCTTCTTCTTTCTCTACTGTTACTTCTATAATATGGACTGTCATTGTTATTTTGTTCCCTCTGAGTCACTGCAGTATCTTTCAATTCCCTTCAATTCAATCTATACATTGTTGTTGAAGAATTCTTTCCCAAATCCCAACTGGTCTTGTTAGTTCACTCTTAATAACGTTCAGCTGTTTCTCACAGCCTTCCTGACAAAATCTTCTACTTTGTTCAAACTCTGTGTGTGTGGGGGGGTGATCTGCTGTTCTAGTCATTTACCATATCTCTTCCACCACCCCTGTCCTCATATGCTCTGCCTTTCAAGTTAATTTACTTGAAATTTTCGCCATTATTGTCCTGCATCTTTGGTAACTTGGCACATCCTCCTGTTCTCCTCACCCATTCCTTTGTAACCTGAGCACTTTAAGACACTGCATTTTCTTCCATAGAAGGCAGGTGTACCGTCGGTGGGCACTGCCAGGATTGGGCACATACTCATGAGAAAATCCACTATGCTACACTGAGCTCCTCTATTTGATTATAAGCTTTTTGAAGACAGGTACACTTCTGAGATCTTATGTCTATAAAGTAGGTCAGGAATATAGCACACGATAAATACTGGGCTGAATGAGCACATTTGTATTAAGAATCTACTGTATACCAAAAATTTTGATAGGGACTATAGGAATGTAAGAATAGATGATAGAAGAACTTGCTTTCAGAGAGAGCACACTCTAAATGAACAGGTCTGTGAAAGAAGTATAGATACCCAGTGAAGTTACTGAGCCCCGGTTGGTCTAATGATGATCTAAATAAGTCCTGATGGTCAAGAATATTTAATTAAAAGTAAGCATGTATTTTAAAATTCTGTCTACAGAGGTATTTGACTGAAATTCACTTTTGGGTTTAGTCAAGTCAAATCTTATGGAGTTTATTAGCTTTGAATTATATTTTATAAAACAGACAATGCTGACTTAATTACAACTTGTTCCCTTATTCTCAAGCCCTTGTATGTGGTGAAAAATAAATTGTCTAGCTTTTTTTCCCCTGTAATTCAGGGAGCCACCAGCCATGTGGTGGCAGTGACAGGAATCGCAGTGTGAACGTGTAAGAGGGGCTTGTGGCCGCTGGGATGGCGGCAGAAATAGCAGAGTGGTGTGACCTTACCTGTCAGTCACTAGGCCACTCTGCAAGGCATACTCAGTAAGGAACTGAAGAAGCTTAATTTGAACTTAAAGTTTATTTGATAGAGAAAAAACACATATGAAGTGTCCGCTTTAGCTAACTTTGTTTATTTAGCAAAAGTGTTGTCTACAAGAAATGTAAAATAAACAAAAGTCACATGATCTGACTTTTGTATAAATCTAATAAGCTGGAGAGGAGTGATATCATAGCATTTTTAGTTAATATTTTAGAATTATTTTTGCCTATTTTATATCTGACAGTGCAATTATATTCCACTATTCTGTTTTCCTCAGTATATTATTAATCAAATTATGGTCTTGGTTAAACTTTACAAAATGATCTTAGCTCCTGTAGTGGCCTAAAGAAATAGAAAATAACTGTTTAAGAATCAGAAAAAAAAGTCCCAAATTGTCCCTAAGATTCATTTGATTTTGGGTATATGTCAGCATGAGGAACACATGTTAAAACACATGTTGCTTTTATACAGATGCCCTTGTGTGGAGGTCTTTCACTGACCTAACACACCCGATGTTTACTTAGTTATTTTGAAATTTATTTTGGTGATGTGTTTCAGACCGCCATCTTCTTTGCTCTAATAATCTCTCTACTAGTACTTCCCCCATGCCATTCCCACCGGGTTTTTATGTCTGCTGGCAGGGAGAAGCTAACGTGACTAAGCAGCACATGTAAACCACAAAGCTATAAACCACAGTTGAAGTAAGTCTTTGAATAAAGACTAGACTCTATGATAAAAAAAATTCCCCAAATTCACTTAAAGCCACATGGCCAGGTTCTGGCTAGGAACATTTTATATATTGCTACACACTTCTTTGTGAATTATTAATACATGTATTCTGCATTTCCAAGCGTTTCTTTTTTTAGGACCAAATTTCTGGTCTTTGTAAGTCTTTTCAGAAACTTTGACTACATTTCATTTCTAGTGCTGTTATGTCCTGAGCCACTTCTAAATAATCTCATCTTTGAATATCACCTTGATCTTGTTGAAGTTAAATTTAAGACAGAAGTATATCTTCTAGGAACTAATTTCTGACAGATACTTGGATAGAGGGGAAACCATTTCTCCTGTGCCTAATAGAAGGATGGAGACAGTGCAGGGGTAATTTGCATATGGCTTGTGAAGAATTTTATAGCGCTTCACTATACATCCGAAAATTCAGATAAGGTAAGTTGACTATCCTGAAAATTCCCCAAGAAATATAGCATGTGTCAGTTGTGTTTGATTGAAGTCAGCTTAAGAAATATTCTGACCGTGACATTATGATGAAGCAAGTGCACTTTCCCGCTAGGCAGCCTGGCTTTGAATCAGCCTGTACTTCTTACTGGCTATGCGATCTTAGGCAAATTACCTGAGTATCAGTTTCTTAATCTGTAAAATGGGTACTGTTCCATTTAATGGATTTTATAAACATCTGTTTTACAGGCTTATTCATTTTTTAAATGTTTATTTATTTTTGAGAGACAGAGACAGAGTGTGAACAGGGAGGAGCAGAGAGAGAGGCAGACTCAGAATCTGAAGCAGGCTCCAGGCTCAGAGCTGTGAGCACAGAGCCCGACGCAGGGCTGAAACTCACGAGCTGTGAGATCATGACCTGAGCCCAAGTCATCTGTCCAACTGACTGAGCCACCCAGACGCCCCTATAGGCTTATTCTGATGATTAAATAAGTTACTACAGTTGGACTTGGAAAAACACAGGTTTGAATTGAAGGGTCTACTTATACATGAATTTTTAAAAAAATAAAGTACAGTTCTGTAAATGTATTTTTTCTTGCTTATGATTTTTTAATAACATTTTCTTTTCTCTAGCATACTTTATTGTAAAAATACAGTATGTAATACATACACAGAGTATGTTCTTACTAGCAAGCCTTCTGGTCAACAGTAGACTATTAGTAGTTAAGTTTTGGGGGAGTCAAAAGTTATATGCAATTTTTGACTGTGTGGTGGTCAGTGCTCCTAACTCCTTCTTTACTCAAGGGTCAACTATATATTTTTTAAAATTTAAACCCAAGTCGGTTAACATATAGTGTAGTAATGGTTTCAGGTGCAGAATTTAGTGATTCATCATATATGTATAACACCCAGTGCTCATCCCGAGAAGTGTCCTCCTTAACCCCCTTCCCTGTTTACCCCATCCCATGCCCAACTCTCTCCAGCAACCCTCAATTTGCTCTCTGTATTTAAGAGTCTCTTATGATTTGCCTCCTTCTCTGTTTTTATCTTGTTTTACCTTCCCTTCCCCTATGTTCATTTGTTATGTTTCCTAAATTTCAGATATGAGTCTTTCTCTGACTTATTTCACTTAGCATAATACACTCTAGTTTCATCCATGTTGTCCCAAGTGGTAAGATTTCATTATTTTTGATCACTGAGTAATAGTCCACTGGATATATACACCGCATCTTTATCCATTTATCAGGTGATGGACATTGGGCTCTTTCCATACTGTGGCAGTTGTCGATAGCACTGCTTTAAACATTGGGATTCATGTTCCCCTTTGAATCAGCATTTTTGTATCCTTTAGAAAAATGCCTAGTGGTGCAATTACTGGGTCATAGAGTAGTTCTATTTTTAATTTTTTTGCTAACCTCCATACTGTTTTCCACAGTGGCTGCACGAGTTTGCCTTCCCAGCAGCAGTGCAACAGGGTTTCCCTTTCTCAGCATCCTTGCCAACATCTGTTGTTTCTAGCCATTCTGACAGGTGTGAGGAGGCCTCTCACTGTGGCTTTGATTTCCATTTCCCTGATGATGAGTGGTGTTGAGTACTTTTCATGTGTCTGTTTGGCATGTGGCATGTGTCTTCTTTGGAAAAGTGTCTGTCCATATCTTCTGTTCATTTCTTCACTGAATTATTTGGTTTTGGGGTGTTGAGTTTTATTTGTTCTTTATAGATTTTGGATACTAACTTTTTACCTGATTCTAATATGTCATTTGCAAATATCTTCTCACATTCCATAGGCTGCCTTTTAGTTTTGTTGATTGTTTCCTTTGCAGAAGCTTTTTATCATGATGAGGTCCCTATAGTTCATTTTTTTTTTTTGCTTTTTTTTCTCTCTTTGCCTCTGAAGACAGGTCTAGTAAGAAGTTGCCACAGCTGAGAGGTCAAAGAGGTTGCTGCCTGTCTTCTCCCTTAGGGTTTTGATGGTTTCCTGTCTTATATTTAGGTCTGCATTAACCATATTTATAAAGTACTTAAATGAGTGCCTAGCACATATAAATACTTTGTAAAAATTAAAGTAAAAAACCTTTTTAAATCTTGTTCATTGTGGTTGAGATTTATATGCTTAAAAGTACTTTCTTGCATGTTATATAAATATTTTTCTGAAGAGGTTCCTTAACTTATAGCAGAAGGAAACTTGATCTTCAAGAAAGAAAAGATAAAGTGTGTAAGAGTCAGAGCTTTGTTTTTATTTGTGTTTTTGAGATTTTGCAGTCTCTTGACATGGAATGGACCAACATGGGTAACAAATCCTTGGTCTTATATGTAGGCGGGAAATTGAATGTTGTAAGCTAACAGAAGGTAGAAGTTTTCTGTAGTTCTCTAGTTGGGCACAAACCTCAATTCACAGGAACTCTTTCCAGAGATTTTCTTTCAAACAACTGGAGTTAGATCATATGTGTATCATTTATTTTTTTAACTGGAGTAAAAGCAAAAGTATTTCTGGTTGGATTGGAGTAAGTTCATATTAAATTAACAAAGTAAACTCAGCCAGTTAGCAGGATGAGAATTCTCTTTGACCATCTCACTAATTTCAGCCTGAAAGTATGTTTCAAATTTAGAAAAGACTACGGTGTTTGAACATGTGAGTTCTACTTTTACAAAATAAATTCATGAGCTTGTTTACACATGGACCAAACCTCATGTCCTCTCTGGGGTGGGGCTTGTCCACAATGACCTGTCATATGATCCCAAAGCAAAACTCTTCCACTTGTAACTTCTCATAGACACAGTATCCAGAGAAATTAGATGGATGTAGGAGTTGAGAATGGAATATGAAAAGATGATATCCAGGTTTGTGGCTTGAGCAATTGGGAGAATGATGTGACATTGAATAAGCATAGGGCACACAGAAGAAGCAGGAACTATGGTGAGTTCAGTGTTAGATAGATAGCATTGGAGGTGCCTGTATCACATCTGATTGGAGATATCATGCAGAAGGAAAGGGTGCAGCTCTGGATGTATATGAGCTGAAGATGTCAATTAGCAGTCATTGATGCATGGATGGCCCTTGAAACCCTGTGTGTGGATGACTGGCATCTGAGAGGATTATATGGAGTGACTGGAGGAAGAAATCTAGGACAGAGCCCTGAGGAATATGGATGTCAAGGGCAAGGCTAGATGATGAGCTAGAAAAGGGCACCTAAAAGGATACAGTGTGTATCATGGAAACAAAAGATGAAGTGGTCAACTTGTTAAATACATCACCAATATTATTTTAAAAAATAGAATACTACATAGGCTCTAAAGGAAATACTGTCGAGTGAGAAACACATATGGTAAAGATTAATTTAATCCACCTTTGAACCCTTCTCATTTTGTAGACCGACGTGTTAAACTTTGCAGGAAAGAACAAGTGGTTTAATACCACTGAAGGGATTTCATGAATTTAGAGGTGTTGTAACTGACTATTTAGAGTAGATGGAAAACTAAGGCTCAGGAAGGGGAAGTGATTTGCCTAAAGTGACACACACAGTAAATGGAAGAGCAGGACAAGTGTTAAAGATTCCTGAGTCTCAATATTTGTTTGGGGGGAAAATCATTAAAGCAAAAATGCAATAGTTTACAAGAGTGAGGGTGCATTAACATTACTCAGACAGTAATGATGACATGGAGTGCTTAAGAAAAATCAATTGCCTATAAAAGAGAATAAGCAACTCACAATATCCCAGCAGAAATGGGGAGGGGATTTGTTACCTGTTTGGGAGTGATTGAAGTATTGTAAGGTCTGTCTAGAGGTAGAATAATGACCTGATAGTCTCCTTTTGTCATGCTGATGGGTCCCTGTCACAGAAAATCACAATCATCTTGGCCAGAGCAGATCATCCTCCTGAATATTTTTTTAGGTATTGTTGTATTCAATGCAAGATAAAGAGATGCGACCTTCAGATATGATCTACACCTATAATTCAAGATGGGCAGCACTGATAATGCAAGATAATGAAGAACACACAATCAACTAAATGCACATGGAAAGATGATTGTTTAATCGTTAATATTATATATGAGGATCATGAGTGAAAGAGGAATCACAGAATTCGCATGTTTAGGTTTGTGAAATTGAAAGAAATCATTATTGCTTTTATAAGCAATAACGGATTTCATCATGTCATCCCAGGAACAAAATTCATAAAAAAATTTTCATCTTGCCTTATGTCAGAAGGCACTGAAGTTTTGTGATGTCTACATGGATATTCCCATGCCCCCACTCTTTATGAACACTATATATGAAAAATCTTAAGACTTAATTCCTCATATTTATAGGTATATGCTATTAAAATGTGGTCTCTAATCTTTTTGGTATTGTATCCCAGTAGTAAAACACCTAGGGGAGATCAGAAAGGTGGCTCTCTACGCATGACATTGCCTAACCTGCCATCCATTTGGCTTCAGTTCCTCCCAGTGGAAGGGGCTGTTAATTTAAACCCAGATTCCATGGTCGAGAGGCTTGGGATGCTGGAACCTTCTTTTTTTTTTTTTTTTTAAATTCTTTATTTTATTTTATTTTTGAGAGACAGAGGGAGACAGCACGAGCAGGGGAGGGTCAGAGAGAGAGGGTGACACAGAATCTGAAGACAGGCTCCAGGCTCTGAGCTAGCTGTCTGCACAGAGCCCGACGTGGGGCTCTAACCCACGAACCGCGAGATTGTGACCTGAGCCGAAGCTGGACGCTTAACTGACTGAGCCACCCAACGGCCCCTGGAACTGTCTGATATATCATAAAACAGAGATAAACTGTCCCTCAGGCCACAGACGACATGTCGCCTGTCAATAAAGTTTTATTGGAACACCACCATGCCCATTCACTGCTTGTCTATGTCTACTTCCTGCTATAATGGCAGAGTTGAGTAGTTGCAAAGGAGAATATGGTACACAAGTATAAAATATTTACTATCTGGCCTTCTAAAGGAAAAGTTTGCTGGCCTCTGCCATAAAAGAAGAGATTCAAAAGTTTAATGAGCAGAGACTTTTGAAGTGAATATTTTATGTGCATCCCACTTAGCCACACGAAAAAAGCTGTTGCTCCTTGTCTCTCACTTTACAGGTGGTATTTTGACATGTTTTAGAACTCCAATCCCTGGCAGTGTTATTGATACAGCAGGCCCCTGACTTGTCATGGGATTCGTCAGCACCTGTCCATATACATGTGTCTCTCTAACAGAATACTGCTTTTACAGGTCTACTTAGCATAATGCAGTTGTGTTAAATACCAGCACAGTGTTTTCTGGGATGCAAGGAGGTCTCTGCAAGGCTACATTATGACAGAGAGGAAGAGAATATAAACAACCCTGAGGTGAGACAGAGGGGACATACTACTTACTGTACCAGCCAGATAAAGGTCATCTTCTTCTGATTGTCTTTATTAACTAGGATTAAGAAAATAGTCATGAACTCAATAGGTACATAAATGCCCACCAGGTGCAAGGGACTTCCGTGATTTGTACCAGGAAAGATAACCACACTTGCAATGGGGGCTGAGACTGATGTTATTTCCTGAGTAGATTTATGATAACCTTGCCATCCTCTAGGACCCATTAAGCCCCTGTGTTAGCTGAAGAGTTGAGTTACTCCAGGATATGATGGGAATGAACATCCTTGCGCTTTCAGGTCTTTATGCTCAGCATTAATTTCTGAAATTCCTCCAGAAATGTATATCACTTTTATTTATTCTGGGAAAAGCACTGTCCTTGATCTTTTCTATGATAATAGCCCCCCTGTGCCCCAAAGCCTGTGAAGATTCTGACAGTTGTGAAGTGGGCTTTTCCAAAGTACTGGAAACTCAGTATCGTCCCTCTGGTCCACTGGACTCATTGTTAGATGGACTGTTGGCAAGACTCCAAATACTTCTGATTTCCACACTTCCCCACTCTGACTCCTGGAGGTATGTGGGTGTTTTGAGTCCCTGGATGTTAGTGTCAGCTGAGAACCCCAGCTAGTAACTCCTCATGGAGGCAATTGATACTATGTTTGGTTGTCCCACTGTGACCCATTTACCAGGAGAACCCATTAAGGCACCAGCGTTGGAATGAGGTCTAGAGATGTGGAAAGTTGGAGGCTGTTCCTTTCTTCCCTCTGTTCATTTTTAAACTCACATTCTCTCTAATTTGTTAAATCATACCGTCTGCTAATCTGTCTAGATTTTGAGGGACAGGCACAGGAATTCCTATCTGTTGAAACTAATTTCCTTGAACTTCCAGAAATCTTCCAACATGCTTTTAAGTGTCACTCTTTCTAAGACACAATACTTCTTTGTTTAAAAAATATCAGTTATTCCCTAAAGCATAAAATCATGCCCATAATCCTTATCTTGGCATTCTGTTTTCTCCATGGCTTTCTAAAGAAACTTCTACTTCATCTGAAGAGGTCTACCAGGAAAAAAACACACGCATGTTTCAGTTTCTGTAATAACCTCGTTCTGGAATCATCTAGTTGTTGCTGTTGCTCAGTTAACGCATCTTGTGGTTAACTTCTACTTCACAAATTTCGTTTCCAGCCTTTCTTACAAACCAGTTATAGTTTCCTTTTTTTCCGTAGGAAATCTTTCCTTGGTATCTGGGCAAGGAATAGTTCATTTGTGTGTGATCTATCTATCATCCATTTATTCACTCATACACAATAAAATGATTTTTGTTATCTCTCATTCTATGTGTATATAAACATGAATATATGTTTAATTATTAGTATATACTAGAATACTTATTTTTTCTTAATCCGGGCTCTCAGGCTCCAGAGCCTGGGCTTTAACCATTATGTGTACTGTCTATCTACGTGATGTCACTATTCTTTCCCATGCCAATGGCATGCTTCAGTAAATAAAAATGGCAGCCTTTCCTGTAAAGTTTTGGGATTATATCAGATTCCTTTACTATGTAGCACTAGGAAGCTGTTATAAATTAATTGTAGTACTCATGGTAAAGCCCATCTCTTATCTCTAATTGCTCAACTTTAAGCTCAATAAGGAAAGGGTACATTTCTTAAATATCCTTTTTGTTCAGGTGCTTCGTATAAGGTTTGCACCTAATAGGTATTTTATTTGTATTTGTTATCAGGATGTTGATAATGATTTGTTATTTGTTACCACAATGTTGATAATGATTTGTTCAAAGCTAAAAGTTATTATACAGTTCCATAAAATTAGCCTCCAAATATTTTTTTGAGTAAGTTTTAGCTCTTATTAAATTCCACAACTGACATCTCTATTTCTTCATACCTGCCTTTTCTATCACAATGTCCCAAAGTGAAAATCACAATCTTCTGTTCTTTAATTAGCTCCTTGTCATAAAATCATAACACATTGTTTGATTTTTGTTAAAAGACCAATGTCTTCAGAGTTGATAGTTGCATGTAGTGATTTAGTAGCTTCTTTACAAATTGAGAAGAGATGTATGCTACAGCTGATATCTATTGTAAGAACAATGAGTATTATTTTACTTTACTAGTCACTATACTATGTGGGAGGATTTTTTAAAAGAGTCTAACTTTATAAAAATTACCAAGTAATTTAATTTTTTATTATAATTTTTAATGTTTATTTATTTTGAGAGAGAGACAGAGCGTGAGTGGGGAAGGGACAGAGAGAGAGGGAGACACAGATTCTGAAGAGGTTCCAGGCTCTGAGCCATCAGCACAGAGCCTGAAGCAGGGCTTAAACTCATGGCTGTGAGATCATGACCTGAGCTGAAGTTGGATGCCCAAGCAACTGAGCCACCCAGGTGCCCCAGTAATTTAATATTTTTATACAAAGATTTTAGAACAAGGCTCATTATTCTATAACTGGTTAGTAGTCTGTCTTTTCCAATGGATGGTACATGATGAAAATGGTTTTCATCATTTCCTTTTTTAGAAGGAGAAAATAAGAGCTTCTTCTTTTTTTTATTTTTATTTTTTATTTTTATTTTTTTTTACTTTATAAAGTTTCATATTTTTTTAACATATGCAATTATTTTCCATCATTTACAATACAGTAGTTGCAATGACACTCAAAACAGAAAAGCAAAGTAAAAAATCAAAACACCAAC
>NC_043701.1:9796430-9804136 GCF_006229205.1 Suricata suricatta | reverse complement strand
AAACTATCCTCAAATTCGTATGGAACCACAAAAGACCCCGAATAGCCAAAGTTATATTGAAGAAGAAAACCAAAACAGGAGGCATCACAATCCCAGATTTTAGCCTCTACTACAAAGCTGTCATCATCAAGACAGTATGGTATTGACATTTAAGAGCTTCTTCTTTAGATCTTGGCAAAAAGTTAAGTCTCTTTAGGGAACAGAAAATCCCTAAATATTTATTTATCTAGTTTCAAAAATATACACAATGTTTGTAATAGTTGTTAACTGTCTGTTTGGAGGGAATTCAAAATTTTATTTAGTATTTTTTGTGTTGCATTATTTATCTTTTCCCTCAAAAAGAAAAAACTGCAAATCATGTTTATGACATGCATATAAAAATTTATTGTTGTTTCAGTTCATTAAGCTGACACCAAAATAGTAACTATATTATATCCATATTCCATTGATTCAGGATGTATAGATATTATCCTAAGATTTGAAATGATACTATAAATTATATGGTAGAGTGAAGTCAGGAAATAGGTAACTAACATATGGTAGGGAATGAATGATTTTTATCGCATTGTTGGTAATCTGAGTTTTTCAAATAAAAAGAATAAGGTGTAAAATCTATTTGTTGGAATTTATTGACAAAATTGTTCATTTTGAATTTGGTTTATCTGGATTTTGTTTTGGGGGAAATATATTATTGAGGAAAAAAATATATGCATTATTCTTCAGTATATATGAAATCCATGAAAAATTACAACATCCAGTCCCCTTAAGTGATTGATCCTTAAAGGGTCTCTGTGTTCTTTAGAAGTAGAAATATACTTTAGAAGACATTGAGCTAATATTGTGCAGTTGCTTTTCAAAATCTACTTTATAGAAGAGAAAACTCACCATAACCTGAGAGACGACATTCCATTGTTGACATTGGTGTAGTTGTTACAAAGTTCTTTCACAGGTAAAATCAAAATGTGCTTTCTTCTAATTTTCTTTTCCCTCTTTTCCAAAGCGTCAAAGAGCAAGCCTACTACTTTCTTTTTGATCTGGGTAATTGCCAGTGTATGTGTCTTTTTTAAATGTGTTTAATGTGGCACTCAGATTGAATCTAGTATTGTAGATATGGTCTGACAAAGTCAGAATGCAGTTGGATATTCTGCCTTTTATTTATCTCTATGTTATGTTTCTATTAACCCAGAAAAAATTTGATTCAGATAATCTTGATAACAATACTATACTGTAAAGTTTCCCATAATTTTATACTCAGGCCAATGCAAACCAGATGGCTTCACCAGTTACTCCAAATTATGTAATTAATTTTTTAAGAAAGTAAATCTAGCACTTCCTATAAAATCTATTAAATGTTATCTTCCATTAGACAATTGAAAATATTTTAATCAATTTGGTGGCTTCAGTGTAAAGTAGAGGATCTAGGACATACTGGCTGCTCAATAAATATTTTTTTGAATAAATATTCCTGAATTAGACATCTTTGAATTTTCTTTTAACAGGTAATTTATTCATGCTATTTTAATGGAGCATTTATTGCAGATTTTATAGGTATGATTGCAGGCTCCATTCAATTCACTGATATAAATATCACACTAGACAAGGTCAAGGATGGGGCTTGATGACAATCCATCAGGGACTCCGAAGGATTTCAATTAAATTCCAGAAGCATTTATCAGTGCTAAATATGTGGCAGGACTGCGTAGGCCTTAACAATATGTTGCCTTCAAAAAATATGCAGGCTAGTCTGACATAGCCCTATTAATCAACACTCATTGAGTAGAGTGATTCAACTAGCCATTAATTCATCTATCTATACCATCATTTATATCTTATCACCCCTTATAAAGCTATTTGAGATAATTTGATGCATCAAGATAAACTATGCTTTCAGCATTTATATAGTATGCCAACCTGAAAATGTTATACAAAAAAGATACTAAATTAGATTCTAATGATTCATTCCTGATAAAAACACAAGAGACTATATTGTTTGGCATTAAAAAGGCCTGTGTTTTATCAGCTACACTAACCATTGGACAGTTGGTTAGAATTTCTAAACCTGCCTTCTTGCTCGTAAAACTGAGATTCTAGCATAACATACCTTAGAGAATTGTTTGGTGGGTGAAATAAGATAATCAACCATCTCAGATCCATTTCCTTGGGAAATAGATTCTGATGCTCTGATATTTGCATACAAGAGGTTAATTGGAGAAACTTCTGGGAATCGACACCTCCAGGAGACTGAAGGGTTGGTCAGGGAGAGATGTGGGTTACTCTGTAGTGGCAACAGAGAGTCAGATGATCCCACAGGGGGCTCTAGAGGTGAGATGTCAGCAGATGTCTCCATCAAAACGGGTGGGGGGAGTCTTTGTACTACTGCCTGGACCAGGCTTTAGATGCAAATAACCTCTCAGGAAGGAGGCCTAGCCTTGGATGGGTAGCTTCCTTTGGTAGTGGGCAATCCAAACGTGAGAGAAGAATGGGTCCATGAGCTGACAACAGTCAACACTGCTGCTACCACAGCTTACACTGTATGTACTGAGGTGTTCACTGCAATGCTTGTTACAGATTGAATAATTTGCATTAGCTATTATTTGTATCATAATTATTCCTTTATTTCTTTTTAAATATTTATTTATTTTGAGAGAGAGAGAGAGTGCGAGCATGGCAGGGGCAGAGAGAGAATCCCAAGCAGGCTCCACGCTCAGCTCAGAGCCTGACATGGGCCTTGATCTCATGACCATGAAATCATGGCCTGAGCTGAGATCAAGAGTCAGAAGCTCTTGATCTCATGGACTGAGGCACCCAGGTGCCCCTTATTCCTTTAGCTCTTAATTCACTTATCTACTTATTTAGCTCTTCCATTCTGGAATTTTAAAAAATCTTTTATTCAGAATTCTTTTCAGGTATTCTTTTAATTTCATCTGTTTTCATTTCTCTGAGAAGATCAAGTTAACTTTAAAAAATGTATTGATCTGGTTTGTTTTACTCAGTGTAATTATCTTGAGATTGATAAATGTTAGTGTCCACCAACGGTTCTTTTTTTTTTAAATGTTTTTTATTTATCCCTGAGAGACAGAGAGAGAGAGCACGAGCAGGGGAGGGTCAGAGAGAGAGGGAGACACAGAATCTGAAGCAGGCTCAAGGCTGAGTTAGCAGTCAGCACAGAGCACGACATGAGGTTCGAACCCATAAACCATGGGATCATGACCTGAGCCGAGGCTGGGCACTCAACCGACTGAGCCACCCAGGCGCCCCACAGTTCATTTCTTTTTATTGCTGAATGGTGTTGCATTGTATGGATATTCTGGAATGTTTACCCATTTACCCTTTTTGTAGATATTTAGGTTGTTTCAAGTCTTTGACTATTATAAATAAAGCTGCTATGAACATCCAGGTGTATGCTTTGTATAGATGCATGCTCTTTTTTAAAAATTCATTTTAGAGAGAGGAGGGTCAGAGAGAGAAAAAGAGAGAGAGAGAATCCCAAAAATGCTTTGTGCCATCAGTGCAGAGTCTGAAGTGGGGCTTGATTCTACAAACTACAAGACCATGACTTGAGCCAAAATCGAGTGTAGGAAGTTTAACCAACTACACCACGCAGGCACCCCTTGATAGATGCTCTTATTTCTCTTGGGACAATATCTAGGAATGGAACTGTTTGGTCAGATATGTGATTTGCAAATACAGTAAAACCTTGGCTTGTGAGCGTAATTCATTCTGGAAACATGCTTGTAATCCAAAGCACTTGTATTTTAAAGCAAATTTCAAGAACCATCGACTTAGTTGTGATCATGTGACATTTGGTGACACCCACTACTCATACTACTCATATTGCAAGACATCACTCGCTTATCAAGTTACAATTTATTACAAATATTTGCTTGTCTTGTGGAATGCTCACAGAACAAGTTACTCATAATCCAAGGTTTTACTGTATTTTCTCCAAGTCTGTGGTTTCTCTTTTCATTCCATCAACAATGTCTCTTGAAAAGTAGAAATTCTTGGGGCTCCTGGGTGGCTCAGTTGGTTGAACTCCAACTTCGGCCCAGGTCATGATATCCCAGTTCGTGGGTTCGAGCCCTGCATCAGGCTCTGTGCTGACAGCAAGCTCAGACTCTGGAGCCTGTTTCTGATTCTGTGTGTCCCTCTCGCTCTAGAGCCCCTCCCCTGCTTATGATCTGTCTCTCTCTGTCTCTCAAAAATAAATAAATGTTAGAAAAAAATTAAAAAAAAAAAGAAAAGTAGAAATTCTTAAAATTTGTTATGACCTCTTGTTTATCTATCAGCTTTTGTGGAACATGCTTTTGTTGTTGTATCTAAGAAATTTTTTGCCTAACTCAAGATCTCAAAGGTTTCTAATATGTTTTTGACTAGATATTTTAAAGTTTTAGATTTTATAGTTAGTTATGATCCATTTTGAATTAATTTTTTTGGATTAAAGTTCATTTCTTTCTCTATAGATATCCAGTTACTATAGCCCCACTGATTAAAAAGACCATTCTTTTTTTGACAGAATTTGCCACTGCCCCTTTGTCAAAAATCAAATCACTGAATATATGTAGGCCCACTTATAGATGATTTAGTTACATTGATTGAATGTTTTTTTTCACAAAATAAAATAGCCATGCATTATTCAGGTTACATTTTCTTCTTGACTGAGATTTTGGTAGTGCATACCTTTCAAGAAACTTTTCATTTCATTTAAGTTGTCCATTACCAGCATAAAATTGTTCAAAATTATCATTTAATTTCCTTTATTTAGAATCTGTGGTAGTGGTGCCTTTCTCATTTTTGTTATTGATAATTGTATCTTCTAGCTTCTTTGTCCTGATCATGGTTACTGTAAGTGTATAAGTGTATCTACTCTATTGATTATCCCAACATAAAAACTTTTTATTTTATCAATTTTCTTCATCATTCTCTGTTTTCTATTTCATTATTTTCTGCTCTAATCTTTATTTTATTTCTTGGATTTTCTCTGAGATTAATTGGTCTCCTAGTCTCTCAAAGTGGAAATCAAGGTAATTGATTTGAGACCTTCCTTCTTTTCCAATATAGGCATTTTCTGCTTCAAATTTCTTTTCTTTTTCATGTTGTTCTTTTTCTTCCTTCCTTCCTACCTGCTTTTCTTCTTTCCTTTTCTCTCTCTCTCTCTCCTTCCTCCCTCCCTCCCTCTTTCACTCTTTCTTTTATCCTCCCTCCTCTTCCTTCCTTCCTTCCTTCCTTTCTTTCTTTCTTTCTTTCTTTCTTTCTTTCTTTCTTTCTTTCTTTCTTTCTTTCTTTCTTCCTTCCTTCCTTCCTTCCTTCCTTCCTTCTTTCCTTTCTCTCTCTCTCTCCCTCTCTCTTTCTCTCTCTCTCTCTCTCTCTTTCTTTATTTCTTTCATTCTCTTTCTCTTTCTTTCTCTTTCTCTTTCTCTTTCTCTTTCTCTTTCTCTTTCTCTTTCTCTTTCTCTTTCTCTTTCTTTGAGAGATATTGAGAGCACAGTTGGGAGAAAGGCAGAGAGAGAGAAGAGAAAGAATCCCAAACAGGTCCCATGCTTAGTGAAAGCCTGATGCAGGCCTGGGCTCCACAACCAACCACGAGATCATGACCCAAGCCAAAATCAAGCGTCGGATGCTTAACCGACTAAGCCATCCAGGTGCCCCTCAAGTTTTCATTAAATTCCAGTTAGTTAACATACAGTGTTAACTGTACAATATAGTGTAACTATAACAAGTGTACAATATAGTCGTTCAACACGTCCATACACCAGGTGCCCATCACAACAAGAGCTCATTGTAGTCCCCATCACCTGTTAACTCATTCCCCTCCTCCCCCCACCCACCTCCCGTCCGGGGGCCATCAATGTGTTCTCAGGACTGCTTTAACTCTACCTCCCCCGTTCAGTTATGTTGTCTTTTCATTCTCATTCAGTTCAAAGTGTTTCCTAATTTCTTTTGATTTCTTCTTAAATCTGTAAGTTTAGAGGAACATTTTCCAAATATTTGGAATTTTTCAGATATCTTTCTGTTATTAACTTCTAATTAAATTCCACTGGCGTCAGAGAATATACTTTGTACAATTTAAGTTTTTAAAAACTCAATGAGTCTTGTTAGTGGCCCAGAAAATAGTCTGTTTTATTAAGTGTTCCATAGACTTTCCAATAGAAGAGATCGCATAGTCTGGTGCTGTTGACTATTGTATAAATAGCAATTAGATCAATTTGATCAATATGCAATGCTTTCGAGTACTGTTTATTCTATATTTTATTAATTTTCTGTCTACTTTTGAAAAGGTAGTGTTTAAATCTCCAACTATAATTGTAGATTCTTCTATTTCTCCTTCTAGTTTTACCAGGTTTTGCAGTTACTATTATAAGATGCATAAATATTTGCAATTATTATGTTCTCTTAAAGTATTGATTCATTTATAGTTATGAAACGATACTCTTTATTTCTGTTAATGTTCTTTTTTCTTAAGTAAACTTATCTGATATTAATACAATCACTCAAGCTTTCTTTTTATTGTTGATAGCATTCATTATATGTCCTTTTACATTTTATTTCCTTTACCCTATTTATGTCTTTATTTTATATGTAATTTTTAGGCAGCATCTAGTTTATTTTTGCCTTTGATTCCAATCTGATGATAACCTGCTTTTTAAAAATGTATTTAAATTGTTTATATTTAATGTGAATATTGATATGGTTGGTTTTAAATGTAACATTTGCTAGTTGTTCCCCATTTGTCCCATCTGTTCATTTCCTTTGCTCTCCTTTCCTGCCTCCTTTGGCATTCATTATTTTTCTTGTGGTTCCATTTCATTTTCTTTGGTGTCTCATTAGCTATAACCATTTGTTGTGTTATGTTAATGGCTGCTTTAAAATTTATAGTATAGATCTTTAAATTGTCAAGTGACAATTATACTGCTTGATACACAGCATGTGAACTTCATCATAGTGTATGTTGATTTCCCCTCTTTTGTCTTGTTGTCTTTCACTTTGAATGTATAACTGACATTTCATTGTTACTATTTTTACTTGAAGCAGTCATTTAGCTTTAAAAGATCTTTAAGTATTAAGAGAAATAGTTTAAAATATTTACACAAGTTGTTACTCTTTCCGGTGCCCTACCTTCCTTTGTGTAGATCCGTACTTAGTGTTATTTTTCCATTGCCGAAAGGAATTCCTTCCCTGTTTCTTATAGTGCAGGTCTACTGCCAATTATTCTTTTCGCTGAATTTTTATGTCGGAGCCAAATTTTATTTTGCCTTCATTTTGGAAAGGTATTTTTTTTTCTGGCTACAGAATTATATGGTGAAAGGTAATTTTCCCTCTTGGCATTCACTGTCTTTTTGGTCTTGAATGGCTTATAAGAAGTTTTCTTTCATTCTTATTTTTGTTCCTCCCCACAGAGTGATTTTTTATTTAAATATTGGTAAGGTTTTCTGTTTATCAACTGATTTTCAGCAATTGATTATGATGGGTCATGATGTCTCCTCCTCCTCCCCATCTTCCTTCTCCTTCTCGTTTTTCTTTTTTTAGGTGCATTGTACTTCTTGCTTGTAGGTTTAGAGTATTCATCATGTTTCCAAAAATTGGGGGCATTATATCTTCAAGTACTTTTTTTTCTGTTTTCTCCTTTCTTCTGGAGAGAATTTTTGGATTCCAATTACATGTGTATTAGGCCCCTTGATCTTTCATCAATGATCACTGAAAATGCG
>NC_043701.1:9776814-9796330 GCF_006229205.1 Suricata suricatta | reverse complement strand
GCCCCCCCCCCCCCCCCCGCCGTTTCATTTTGAGTAGTTCTACTGCTAGGTGTTCAAGTTCACTGAGAAGTTGTTCTGCAATTGCTCATCTGTTGTCTATTGCAGCCACTGTGTTTTTAATCTTGATTTTAGTCTTTCTTATGCCTTTTCTGTCCCTTTTTATAATGCTTAATATTTCCACCAACTTCTTGAACATATAGATTACAGTTATAACTTCTTACTAATTGCATCATCTCTTCCAGGGTTGTTTTGATTGATTGATTTTTCTCCTCATTGTCATTGGTATTTTTCTGCCTTTTTGCATTCCTAATAAATTTTTATTGAATGCAAGATATTGAACCTTTTCCATTCTTGGGCTCTGGATTTTTTTTCATTCCTTTAAATATGCTTCCACTGTAGTTTGAGATTTAGTCAAGTTATGTGAAAACAGGCTGTTCCTTTCTGGCTTGGTTTTAAGCTTTCTTAGATGGTAGCAGGGCAGTGTTTGTTTTAGACTGTTTATTTTCTTCTATTTTTAAAAATTTATTTTGAGAGAGACAGAGAGACAGGGAATGCTGGTATGTACACAAGTGGGAGAGGGGCTGAGCGAGAGTGAGAGAGAGAATACCAATCAGGCTCCAGCTGTCAGCACAGAGCTCACGGTGGGTCTCTGTACCACAAACTGTGAGATCGTGGCCTGAGTCAAAATCACGAATCAGACATTTAATCCACTGAGCCACTCAAGCGCCCGTTGGACTGTTTCTACTTTACTGAGGTAGAATTTTTCTGGGTACTACTCTCTTTGATGCCCTGTCAATGATGAACATTTTCATTTAGGTTATTGTGAAAAGAAATTCTTTTTGGTCTGTGCAAACTCTCAGAATTGTTCCCTTTCAACTTGCTGGCTGGTACTTTCCAGACTTTATATAGTTTCCTCACACTCATTCTCTGATGAATTCTTGGCGGGAATACTACCAGGCTTCACCTGCATTCCTTCCTTGCACCATGGCCATGAACTCTCTCAGATAAAGAGCACTTGCTAAGATGAAACCACATCATAAATCAATAAGCATTTTGCATTTTCTTTCATTATCTACTCAAAGTCATGCCTACTTCCCCTGCATGGACCTCAAGTATATTGTAGTATAGAGGTGGAATTTAAGGAAAGGTATTAAGCAGGCTGTGTTTTAGCTTATGGGCAAGTAGTAAATTGTATCATGTATCTTGAATCTATCATAGATAAGCTGCTATATAACGATTGCCACTTCAGATAGCTGTGAAATTAGGTGATTAACTAGTTGGTACTTAACCTTCTAATTTCTGTATAAGTCTAATTACATGAAACAGAAGTTGGTGTTTTGATTTTTTACTTTGCTTTTCTGTTTGGAATGTAATTGTAACTACTGTAGTGTAATGATGGAAAATAATTGCATATGTTAAAAAAATAAATAAACAGAAAAAAAAATAAAAGTAAAAAAAAAAAAAAGAGCACTTGCTGTCCTAGAGTTAATCTCAGGGACTCATAGATCACTCTCCTTCATTGCCTGAGGTCCTTTCCAGGAACTATTTTTACATATTTCTGTTGTTCTTTAGGTGGGAAAATAAAGGAGGAAGATAAATCTAGTTCCTATTATTCCATTGGCCTGAGGTTGAATCAGGATTGTCTTTGTCTTTCTTTTTTCTTAATTAATGAGTTTTATTTTCAGAAAAGTCTTAGGTTTAAAGAAAAGTGGAGTAGAAAGTACAGATAGATCCCATATACCTCCACATAATTCCTATTATTATTGTTATATTACTATTATTAAACTCTTGCATTGATGTGGTATATTTGTTACATTTGAGGAACCAATATTAATGCATTATTATCAACTAAAGTCTGTATTTTATATCAAGGTTCACTCTTGTGTTCTACAGTTTTATGGATTTGGAAAAACCCGTGTCATGTAATTACCATCACATTATCATACAGAATAGTTTCACTGCCCCAAAAGTCCCCTGTGCTTTTTTTATGTATTGTATGCATTCTCCCTCAAACTTCTGTCAACCTCTGATCTTTTTACTGCCTCCATAGTTTTACTTTTTCTAGAATGTCATATAGATGGAATGACATAATATATAGCCTTTTAAGATTGGCTTCTTTTACTTAATAATATATGTTTAAGGTGCCTCTATGTCTTTTATGACTTGATAGCTCATTTTTAAAATTTCTGAATAATACTCCACTGTATGGATGTCCCACACTTTATTCAGGTATTAAAAGCATCTTTTTTGCTTCTAAGTTTTGGCAATTATCAGTAAAGCTGCTATAAAAGTTTTAATATGGAGATAAGTTTTTCACTCATTTGGGTAAATGCTAAGGAATGCATTTGTCAGATGTTATGGTAAGTCTACGTTGTTTTGTAAGAAGTAGTAACTCAGCCTTCCAAACTATCATTTCACAATCTCACCAGTAGTAAATGAAAGCTTGTTACTTTATATCCTCCCCATCATTTGTAATTGTTACTGTTTTAGATATCAAGCCATTTTAATATGTGCATAGCCACATTGTTTTACTTTGCAATTCTCTAATATATGATGTTGGCCATGTTTTCATATGCTTATTTGCCATCTGTTTTTGTTTTTGTTTTGAGAGAGAGAGAGCGAGCATGCACAATTGGGGAAGGGGCAGAAGGAAAGACAGAGAGAATCTTAAGCAGGCTCCACTCCAAGCGCTAAGCCTGACTTGGGGCTTGATCTCATGACCATAAGATCATGACCTGAACCACAATCAAGAGTTGAATGCCACCCAGGTGCCTCTTTATGTGTATTGCCTTTGGTGATATGTTTCTTCAGATATTTCAGCCATTTTTTAATTTGGGTTTTTTGATTTCTTAGTTAAGTTTGAAGACTTCTTTTTTGAATATATCATAATTAGGTATGGATTTTTCCAATACTTTCTCCCAGTCTGTAGCTTATATTTTTTCATTCTCTTGACAGTGTCTTCCACCAAGTAGTTTATAATTTTAATGAAATACATCTTATTCTTTTTTCATGAATCATGCTTTTAGTATTGTATCTTATTATTTTTTTTAATGTTTATTTATTTTTGAGAAAGAAATCGATGGAGAGACAGAGAACAGGCTGGGGAGGCCTGAGAGAGAGGGAGGCACAGAATCTGAATCAGGTTCTAGGCTCCAAACTCTGAGCTGTCAGCACAGAGCCTGATGTGGGGCTTGAACCCATGAACGTTGAGATCATGATCTGAGCTGAAATCAGAAGCTTAAGGGGCGCCTGGGTGGCTCAGTTGGTTAAGTCTCCGATTCGGCTCAGGTCAGATCTCACGTTCGTGGGTTCGAGCCCCGCGTCAGGCTCTGTGCTGACAGCTAGCTCAGAGCCTGGAGCCTGCTTCCAGTTCTGTGTCTCCTTCTCTCTCTGCCTCTCCCCCTCTCATGCTCTGTCTCTCTCTGTATCAAAAATAAATAAAACATTAAAAAAAAAAAAGAAGAAGAAGCTTAACCGACTGAGCCACCCAGGTGCTCCTAGTGCTGTATCTTACATTTAATCTCAGACTCAAGGTCGTCTAGATGTTCTCCTATGTTTACTTCCTAGGAATTAAAATTTTTTTGCACATTACATTTAGGTCCATGATCCATTTTGAGTTAAATTTTTTTGAGTGGTATAAGATCTGTGTCCAGATTTATTGGGTCAGCTATACGGGGCCTTTTGTATCTCCATAAACAATTTAAAATCAGTTTGTTCATATCTCCAAAATAACAGCTGGTATTTAGATTGGGATAGCATTAAATCTATAGCTCAAGTTGTAAATAAATCTTATCCGCAAACATAAATATATCTCTACTTATTCTTCAATTTCTTTCATCAGAGTTTTCTAGTTTTCCTCATATAAATGGTGCACATATTTTCTTAGATTTATACCTAAAGTATTTCATTTTTTAGAACTAATATGAGTGGTATTGTATATTAATTTTAAAATTCCAATTATTGAGGCGCCTGGGTGGCTCAGTCGGTTATGCATCTGACTTTGGCTCAGGTCATGATCTCATGTTTGTGGGTTTGAGCCCCGCATCGGGCTCTGTGCTAACACCTCACAGCCTGGATCCTGCTTCAGATTCTGTGTCTCCCTCTCTCTCTGCCTCTCCACCGCTCACTCTCTGTCTCTCTCTCTCAAAGTAAAGACATTAAAAAAATTTTTAAGAATTAGAAAAAAATTTTTTTAAATTCCAATTATTCATGGCTAGTATATAAGAATTGACATTTGTATATTAACCTTGTATTCTGCAACCTCACTATATTAATTTATTAGTTTTTAATAACATTTTTGTTGATTCCATCAAATTTCTACAAGGACATTTATGTCATCTGTAAAAATGACACATTTTTTCTTACCTTGCAGTCTGTATAATTTTTATTTATGTATCTTTTATTTATGACCTTAGAAAGAATGCATTTAACATTTCACTGCTAAATATGTTTGTTCTATCATTTTGTAGCTATCATTGTCATATTAAAGAAGATCCATTCTATTCTGTTTATTGTATTTTTTAAAGTTAAGAATACTGTTGAATTCTGTCAAAAGATCTTTTACATTCAAATAATATGGCCTTTTCTTATCTTTTTAATATGGCAAATTACATTGGTTGATTTTTAAAATATTAATGAAACTTTACATTCCTAGGGAAAACTACCATTTGTTTGTGATACACTACTTTTTTAATGTTGAATTCTATTTGTTAATGTCTGTTACAATAACTGCATCTAAGTTCATGAGGGATATTGGTCTAGAATTTTTCCTTCTTCTAATATCTTTGGTTTTGCTAACATAACATTAAACTCAATAAATAATTTGAAGTGTATTTCCTCCAATTCAAGTTTTTAGAAAAGTCTGTGTAAAAATTGCGATTGTTTCTTTCTTTAACATTTGATGGAGGTTACCAATGAAACCATGCGGGCTTATGGTTTATTTTTTATTGAGATGTAAGTGACATATAACATTGTATTAGTTTTAGGTATCCCACATAGTTATTCGGTGTATGTATATATTGCAAAATGATTATGACAGTAAGTTTAGTTATAATTCATCACCACATGTAATTTTTCTTTTTTGTGATGATAACTTTTAAGATCTACTCTCTTAACAACTTTCAAATACATGGTGTAGTATTGTTAACTATTGTCACCAGGCTGCACTTTATATCCTTAGGACTTATTTGTCTTATAATTGAAAGTTTGTACCTTTTGGCCACCTTCACTCATTTCACTCACCTTCCAACCCTGCCTCTGGCAACCACCTGTGTCTTTATATTTAAAACAGATTTCCTAGGGGCAGCTGGGTGGCTCAGTCAGTTAAGTGTCCTCTATTTCGGCTCAGGTCATGATCTCATGGCTCATGGGTTCAAGTCCCATGTCAGGCTTTGTGCTGACAGCTAGCTCAGAGCCTGGAGCCTGTCTGCAGATTCTGTCTCTCTCTCTCTCTCTCAAAAATAAATAAAAAGCATTTAAAAAACCCCCACAGATTTCCTGTAGAGAGCACAACTTTGGGATTAATCTGACAATAGGCCTCTTACACTGTAGAGCAGGATTTTCAACACTGATACTGTAGACATTTTAGGCCAGATTTGTATGGGGTATTATTCTCTGCAGTATAGGATGTTTGCAGCCTTCTTGGCCTGTCCAGACTGGATACCAATACCTGAGTCCCACTCCTGCCCCCATGTGACAACTAAATACATCTCTAAACATCGTGAAATATTGACAGAGAGGCAAAATCACTCCTGATTGAGAATCACTGTCTCACACCTTTTAACTTTATTGCAATCATTGGCACATTTGAGTTTAAATCTACCATTTTATTCTTTTCTTTTGGTCTCATTTGGGTTTTTTCTCTTGCCTTGCCTTCTTTTAAACTGAGTAATTTTTAGAATTCCATTTTAACCAATGTATCAACTTATTAATTATACCTATTTATATTATTTTTAGTGGTTTCTCTAAGATACACTGTATATATCTTTAACATAACATGGTCTACCTTCAAATAATATTCTAACTACTCAATATGCAGTATAAAAAGCTTTACAGCAGTGCGTTTTCTTCTCTCTCTTTTTGGCTCTTTTTGATACCCGAGAATTGTTCCCTTGGTTCTTTTTGCCCTAATAGATTTCTCATATGCATGTGTTGATCAGCACTTACCTGAAGATTTGAAAGGAATATATACTGATATGGTCATTTTAGCTTCTCTGCAGATCAAACTGTGTCTCCTCCCCTCAGGGAGATTTCTAGAATCTGCTTGGGTTCTCCTCCTCACTGTCGGCTGTCATGATGAAAATTGTATTCATGGAAATTCTGGCATCTCTCTAGTTTTCCAAATTGTTTTTGAGGATTACTTATAGTTACATTATTAAATTTTTTTTAATGTTTGTTTTTGAGAGAGAGCACGAGCAGTGGAGGGATAGAGAGATGGAGACACAGAATCCAAAGCAGGCTCGAGGTTCTGAGCTGTCAGCACAGAGCCTGATGTATGACTTGAACTCATGAACCCCAAGATCATGACCTAGGCTGAAGTTGGATGCTTAACCAACTGAGCCACCCAGGTGCCCCTACTTTATGTTTGTAAGTGTTACCAGATACGAGATAGTATCTTTCTGTCTCTCTGTGATCTACAGCATAATAAACTCGCGGCCCTATGCTGTGGCCTAAAGAAATCCAAAGACCTTCTCAATGTTTCTGAGGGCTCTGGAAACTAAATGGATTTGCAAGATCAGCTCTGACTCTTGTCTCTTCTCCATATTCACTTTCTTTGCTCAGTATGATGACAATAGTGATTAGCAATTCAAACTGTCTGTATTTACACACATCCACACCCCTACCCCCAATTCCCTCTCCACATTTAACCCTGTGCATCATTTATTAGTTTTATAGACTAATAATCTGTGGGACATTAACAAGTTACATATTAACCATCCTTCCTCTCTAAACATTTTTGGGCAATTTTGATAATAGGGAGAATTTCCATTGACCTCTCACTCCAAGAAAATTCTAGCTTTTCATTGTCTTACTAGACTCTCTCTTTCTCCTTTTTTTCTATCCTATTGCCTTCTCTTTCTGATTGCCCCTCAAATTTGGAATCTATTTCCCTTTATTATCTGGAGCCATTGAATTATGTCCTGGCCCTCCTTTCAAGCCTGAGCATCCTGAAGTATCTGTTTCTGCCCCGAGTTAGATAGTCACCTCAGTTGCATGGGGGGAGAACCCCACATCTAACAACCTTAGTTAAGAAGGGGATTTATTTTCCTTAGGGAAACAACCTTGGGAAGAACAGGGATATCCCAGGAGTAACTAGAAACAGGGACTTGAGCCCCTCAGTATTTCTTCCAAATCTCCCTTCTGATCTCCTTGTATGGTGACTGAATTTCCTCCCACTGATTTCCTCCAAGCTGCTGCATCCTGACCGTATCATTTCTCAGACATGCCCTCTGGTTCACCACAGTTCCTAATCGTTGCTGCGCATTAGAATCACTTAGGGAGCTTTAAGAAATTCAAATGCCAGGTCATACCCCATACCAATTAAATAAGGATGTCTGGGGGTGGGAGACAGGCATAAATGTCTTTTTTAGGGAAAAAATAAGAGCATAAGCCTTTTATAATACTGCCCATATATGTGTGTATAACTTGTCTCCAAATCTAATTCAGAGAAACATTTAATGCCTAGGCTGAAATTAGGGGTTCCATGAGCAAGTCTATAAGAAGACCTGTTATGTGAATTCACTTGCCTATCAGGGACATTCATGCTTTATTTACCCAAGGAACTTGGAGCCCTGAGTCCTTAAAAATTTCTGTACCTTAAATCAACTATCAGTAACAAGTATACATTTGTTCCCACTGAAAGGCCTACGAGGGGCTTATGTTCTTTTTTTTTTTTAACCTAGATTTCTAAAACATTTCTATTTGTTCAGTCTGGCTTGGGAATGCTATAGAAATGAGCAGAAAAGCGGATGTATATGGTTCACATACAGAATTTTGTAATCTATGTATAATGATCCTACAAGCTTCTAGCTATTTCATATAAGGTGCTTGTGGTTTTTCTTAACTACAACATGGTTATCTATCTCTGGAATGTTTTGATACTTTCGTGACAAAACAGGAATTTATCTGATGTATATGAGCCTTCTGCACTTCTGAGACCAAGTTTGAATAATGTACATTCATGCAGGGAACCCTTGACTTATTGAAGGTGCATTATTCCTTCTCAAACTTTGTAAATTGAATCTTTCAGAAGACACAGATAGTAGCCTATAAGAGGTAAAGCATTTTCTTGGGTTTGCTACTATTTTGTAATCTTAGTGGCAGATACTTTAGTATTTACTAAGGATCTATTTTGAAATGGCTTCCAGCTTTTTGAGTTTACTCCATCCAACTCAAAGCGATTTTCTTCTCTATCCTTATTACACTTCACCCAGAACTGATTTACTTTGTAAAATAGCAGAAATGTCTAAGGGTGGCGTTGGTGCTGCCTTGACCCAATGAAATAAATTTCCAGATTTGTTCCATTTATTGTGCTTTGTTGTTTATTGAATTAACTTTCATGAAGAAGAGTCATGATATTTTGGAAGAGAAGTTTTGGCAATAAAATTTGCCTTTATGAAATGCAAGCAGTTTTTTGAAAAGCCCCATTGCACCTTTGTCGAACCAATGAACACTGAAATCACTTCGTGTATTTATTTGTGTTCATCAAATATTTTTTAACTGCAATACAGTTACTGAACTGCCTGGCTACTGTATTTGTCAAGACAAAGAATTTTTCCCAGAGACTTTAGTGGGCATGGGACAATTCTATGGGGCTATGGGCAAGCTCTGATGTCGCTTCCAATAATTTTCATTCCTGAAAATCCTGGGAGAACTTATTTGGCATTTCCTCTGCCCACTAGTTCTTCCACATTTCCCTCCCCTTAATACCGCTAAAACAACTGTCATCTCGACAATGATCAAAATCTCCCTACCTTTCTGGTGCTAACTGATCTGTTTGTTGAAAGGTTCACTATAGAACCCCCGTGTAATGCCTGGACCCCATCCCCAGATATTGTGATTTAGTCGGTGGGGCTCAGTTATCAGGTTGCTTTTTCCAAAGCAGAGTTAGGCTAAGTTAAAACCTCTAGGCAGTTTGCAAAGGGTGATTGAGACACTGCGGCAGAACTGGACAAGTTTCCAGGGAGATGATTGATTTCGACTGCACTTGTTGCTCTGTGGATTGTGTATGGCTCTGGATTCAAACATGACTACTTATTTTTGCACCTTTGCTTTTTGTTACCTGTAGTCCAGAACATTTTTCTTGGCCTCAAACAATCTCAGTTCAAATTCTGTGTATGCCATCTATTGTTAGGGGACCCTGGATACATTCACCTAAACCTCCTGAAACTCCATTAACTGATGGGTAAAGTGGTAAAAATGGAACTGTGTCTCAGAGTGCTTGTGCTGTTTGAAGAAATGAGATCAGCGTATAAAATCCTAGCAACTTCCGTGGAAAGAAGACATTCAATAAATGGTGGCCTCTGCCATCTCATGGTAGCAGCAGTAGATATAGTGACAATATTTACCAGCCAAATGTGACTTTGGGTTCCTCTAAGACAAAATTGGGACCAAAAATTAGTCATTTTAAACTTGACAAGATGTTCAAATATTGTTGTTACTCCAAGAAAGCATTAAATATAAAATACTCTATAGGTCACCAATTTCCAGGTTCATTAAGCTCTGAAAAAGAATTTTGAAGTCAAGGCTCTCCACAAACAAAAATCCAAAACACGTTAATGCTTTCTCCTGTGCACAAATGGCAGAAATCTGAAATAGTCTGCCAAGATGATTAACGGCAAGAGATCTAATCTCTGAAGTCATCAAAAATCATCACAGCCAAGTTTCATCTAGTGGAGGGTCTGGGTTCCATTTACTTCCAAGCGCTCCAGATTAAGATAAATGCGCTGGGTCCTTGGAAGCATGTATTCTAGAAAGGCAGCGCCAAGATGTACCATACAATGTGTGGTGCCGGGCAGTGAGCCTGAGCTCAAGACACTCTACCAGCTGCTGTTCAAACATGGCCGTCACCGCAAATTTAAGTCCAGGGCAGAGTTATTTAGAGACTTGTATGGGTATCCTATAATTCAAATCCAGTGCTGGCACTTATGACGATTTATGTGTTTATCAAACTGTGCTATAATCCAGATTTATGCAAGAGGCGAATTACAGATAATTTTTTGCTTTATAAAAACGTTCTACCAAATAAAATGGCTTCCACTACAGATCACCTTACATAGTGAGAGATAATAGAATGTAGAAAGGAATAAACATTGGAATCAGACAGACTCAATTTGAATCCAAACTTTATTACCTACCAACGAATTATTTAATTTCTCCGAATCTCAGTATTTCCAGTGACAAAAGGAGTTTTTAATACCTGCTTCAGAAATGTGTTGAAAAATTATTTACCAAGTTATTATTTGTAGAGTGTCCAGCACGATTTCAAGCATGTCATCAATTTCAATGTAGATTTGTTTCCATCTCTCTTTTGCCCTTCTTTCTTTATTTGATCCAGATGCAGTGCAACATTCCTCACCTCTCTTCATTTTCTTTCAAAGCTCATTTGGAAATAATTCTGGCACATAGTAGTTTAGGAAAGAGGGTTAAACCATGCAAGCAATGTTAAATATTATTGCAAGTAATAATTGCTACTGAAAGGTCATCATGATGTGCTGACGAAAGAGTGGAAGGCAAGATAAAGAAAACTGAGAACAACCTGTTCAGCCATGTAGGTTCCCCATAGAGTCTGACTTTTGTAGACTCTACTTTGATCTGATACCCATTAGTCCTTGTATGCATGGGGCAAGTGTCTGGGACATTAATATCTGGGAGAGAAGTTCTTTTTTTAAAAATGTTTATTTAATTTTGAGAGACAGAGAGACAAAGCATGAGTGGAAAAGGGGCAAAAAAATAGGGAGACACAGAATCTGAAGCAGGCTCTAGGCTCTCAGCCATCAGCACAGAGCCCCATGTGGGGCTCGAACTCATGAATGCAACATCATGACCTGAGCCGTAGTTGGATGTTTAACCAACTCAGCCACCCAGATATCCCTCTGGGTGGAGGATTCTAGGCACCAGAGAGTCATATGAAAATGTTGAGTTCATTGGTCTAAGTGATCTGGGAGTGGGAGGTGCTGGGCTGTGAGAAGCTCCAAAATGAAAAGAGCTAAGAGAAGAAAAAGGTGAGACCATATTGGGAGCTTCTGAACAACTTTGCCAACGACTGATTTCCACCATATGTGTGAGACTCTGTTACTGACAAACTCATTTTCTGAAAATAGTTCCCATACAACCTAATTTTCTATAAGAATGAGCTATTGTTAGGTGGCGGGAACTCTTCCATAAGGAGGAAGATAGATAGCATGGAAACTGCACATGGCCATTATGATCAAGCCAGGGAGCTGAGTGGTCTTCCTGCAAGCATACAATAATTGAGGTAAGAGCAATCATCAAAGACAGATTTAGCTTATCCACAGCTTCACATAGAGTCAAGCCTTTGGGCCAGGAGCCAAAGGAATTTCAGATAAAGTTTGGCCTGCTGGTTCATAGGCATAAGATATTTTAAGTGTGTTTATGTGTCTGACATACTAGGCATAAAATATATATAAAATTTCAAGAGTTGTGTAATTTCTAAAATTTAAATGCATTGTCTTAAGTGAATTACATAGCTGGCTTACCATCCTGCTTGTGAAACTTTGGGCCTTTGTACCATTGGTGAATTTGTCATCTCTTGAGCTGTGATTCTAATCTGGGAGTTGAGAGACAGGATTCCTCTGCTGCACATCTTTTGCCAGTTGTAAGAATAATAATATTAATAAGAATAACAATGATAGAAACTTAACGAACGTTTTTTTTGAGGGCTTACAATGTATTAATCATTCTGCTGATTTAATCCTGACTCATTTCAAACTCACAAAACTTTGTAAGATCAATGTTATTACAATTTTAATTTTACAAACAATTGAAAAGAATGCTTAGAGAAATTGAATGTCATTTCTGGCACAATCAGTCTTCAAATTCCAGTATGTTGATCTGCAGAGCCTGAGCTACAACTGCCTATGATAATCATCTTCCAGAACAAGGGTTGGCAGACTTTTGCTGTAAAGAACTAGAAAGTAAATATTGTAGATTTTTTGAGGCATATAGTGTCTTTTGCCACTCTCGAAGGCTGCTGGGATAGCACAAAAGCAGCCACAGACAGGGCATAAAGGAATGAATAGGATCGTGTTCCAATAAAACTTTATTTACAAAAACACATGGTGGGCTGGCTTTGGTCCACAGGCCGTATTTGCTGACTCATCTATAGCAGCCCTTGTCCCATAAAACCTAACCCAACGAGGGCCATGTTCTATGTCTACACTGCCAAATATAGTAGCCATTAGCTACGTACTGTATTGAGCTCTTAAAATGTGGCTAGTATGACTGAGAAACTGTACTTTAAATTTTAATTTCATATTAATGATTTAAATTTCCATTTAAATAGCCCCATCAGCCCAGGGGCTACACCACTGCACAGATTAGATGCTAGGTTTGGGCACATAATACAGTTGTAGCCGTCATGGCATGGATTAGATGTGATTAGCCTGGACTCCTCTTAAAAACATAACTTCAAGGAACAAATAAAATGATCAGTTGCAAAGCCTACAGGACCGATACAAAAATCAGAGTGAAATAATCTGTGAGAATTGTTATCTCAGCTTCTCAAAAACCATTTTTAGATTAATGTAAACATGGGGTTTTCTCTTCATTCGTTCTGTCATACACAGCTCTTTCATTAAAATGTTCTCTCTCCATCTTTTCTTTCTGGAGACATAGAGAGTCAAGGGATTATCTCTGCTCCATTTCCCTTGGCAGTTCAGTAGCCTGGGGTTCTGTTCTAAGGCCCACAACCACCAGCTCTGTGAACTTCAGGCAAGTTATTACTCACCTATAACAGTCAGCTAGTATTACTCACATCTTTCTTTGACAGGTTTTAGGAATTAATTGTAGTGTGTTTAAAATGCCCAACACTTGGACATGGTACATGGTAGGTGATTTATAAGTATTATTAGTTCATTTGCTCTTCTGCCTTCATCCTAATTTATGCATACTGTTAATTTCATTTCCCACCATTGTTAGTTATCGCCTTAACCAAATCCACAACCTGGATCTTCTTTGCCATTTCAGCTGCCAATACCTCTTTCAAGGACCGGTTATTGGCATGTATCTTTTTTTTCTAGGATATCAAATTCTGACTCTATACAAAACAAACATTAGGAAATTAGTTATGGACAATAACATAAAAATACACATAACCCATTTCCTTCTCATTCCTGTTGTTTCGATCATTTGCAAAAACTGACAAATCAGCTAAAATAGATAAAGACATTAAGTCCTGCCATGGACTAAATTTTGTCCCCTCAACATTCTTACATTGGAGCCCTAATCTGTAATGGGATGGTATTTAGAGATAGAGCCTTCATGATGTTATTAGGTTTCCATGATTCATGAGGGTGGGACCCCTTTGATGGGATAGTATCCTTTTAAGAAGAGGAAAAGAGAAAGAGACCTCTCTCTCTCCCTTTTGGCTACACAGTGAGAAGGCAGCCGTATACAAGTCAGGAAGAGGGCTGGTACTAGGAGTTCAATCTGCTATCATGGTGCTCTTGGTCTTCCCAGACTCAAAAACTGTGAGAAGTAAACGTTTGCTGTTTAAGATAAGTCTCCTAATCTACAGTGTTTTGTGACAGCAGCCAAAGCTGACTGAGGCCCTCAAATGTCCGTCCATTTGCGAGTGCACACCACAGCCATGTCTCATGCCCACCTGTGCCGTCACAGAAAGGAACAGATTATGCCCCTGTTTGAAGAGGTTTGCATATGTGAGATCCTATAAAACTTATCTTGATGTGCATCATGGTATCTTTTATATATCAGGGAAAGTTGCATGAACTTAAAACCAAAATATCCACCAAACTGAGTCCAGTAAAACTGTGGTTTGTGACGATAATTCCTTCCAGAAACGTGCTTATCAGCCAAAGCACCTGTATATCAAAGCAAATTTTCCCAGAAGAAATAATGGAAGCCTGGATGATTGTTCCACAACCCCAAAATATTCATGAAAATGAGTAATATAATAATATAATATAATATAAAATAGAAAGAAAAACAAATAAATTAACCTGTGCTTTCTTTGAAAACCTTAATGGCTGCTATGAGGGAGACAAGAGAGGAAGGTTATTGTGAAGGACGAATTCACTATCACTAACAGATGTTGACTATGGTACAGTAGTAATAAACTCTTGTCATGTACCGTATTTAAAGTAACTGGCAATGAGGCAGCAGAGGAAAGGGTTTATATCTGCAGGCAGCCTGACCTAGAATGGAGCAACACATTCCTGAGCTTACTCTTGTAGGACGAGCAAAGGACTGTCTAGGAGCTTTGAAGTGACAAAAAATTCATTAATGCCAGTTGTGGGCACGTTAAAACATTCTGAAAAATCACTGATTTCTGCCAAACACTGTGGCCTGAGACCAAGCATCTGAGCATGGGGAGGATCACCCCCAACCCCCCAGAAAGAGAGAGAGAGAGGAAGAGAGAGAGAGAGACCATTGGTTCAGTTGTAATCATGTGACATTCAGTTTTGTGTACTGCTCATACTGCAAGATATTGTTCATTTATCAAGTTAAAATGTATCAGAAATGTTTGCTCATCTTGTGGAACACTTGCAGAACAAGTTTGTCACGATCCAGGGTTTTACCATATCGGTGTTAAATTAGCTACTGAGTCTGTGGCATTGTAATACATATGCATACTGAGGTGGTTTAAAGTTAAAGAGAAGAAGTGCATTTGATGCTTTTAAAGTAACAGTCCATTGCCTGTCAGGTTTTCACCACTCAGCGTTTGGTCACTGAAATATACTCACGGATTTAATATGGAATTTAAATATCTATAACTATGTACATATAGATATCTATACAGAATATCTATAGAGATTGGCATGTCATCATGCACAGGGATCTGTAAGTGTGACTGTGTGCACTTCCAGACTTCTGGAAGGCATTGCTGATTTGCTGTGCTGAAGATGAAGCCAGCCATTCAACTGCCAATCCTGAATCATGTAATGCAAAAACTGTCTTGAAGTTTTGAGGCTACAGAGAAGAGGCAGCATCATTTCATATAAACATTGTCTCAACCTCCTTTGCTGCTTTCATGAACATATTTTTCTGCATATTTAAAGTTTATAGCAGAGCACAAGGTTTAGAGTTTCTTTCCATATTCCGACTTTATAGCAAAGCCACAACTACATATTAATATAGCGGCTGTAATGTATTTCTAGTTAAGCTGCCATAAAGTCTAGGGCTTTCCACATCATCACTTTTGAAGGTCGGTGCCACAGAGAAAAAAGCCATTTGTACTGGGTCGCCATGGTGGTGTGTAATATACATGGTGATAAATATCACAATATATTTCATTTTTATATGTTTTTGATGAAGAGGTAAAGGTGCATCTTCTACAGTTGCTTTTCAGAAATTGCTCATCTGTTTGGAACGAGGGTAAAAGACACTGAAGCTAAACATTATTTATCGAGACATCACCCCTCTTCACTCACACCACAGCAGAAATGAGGAGAGGATGCCAATGATATTTCACTTACAGTATTGATTTCCAGAGCTCGCCTGTGAAAGCCCTGAGTGTGTATTCAAGATAAATGTGAGAAAATGGAGATATTCTGACAAGTGCTGTTTCTGTTGTTTTTTATTTTTAAAATTCTCATTCTGAGAATTTACATCTTTTTAAAGTGTAATTGGAAATGTCTTTCAGAAGTTACTTCACGGCTTTCACGTGGTGCCTAATTCTTGTAAGTGCATGGGAAACATTTAATTGCTTACGGGTATCAGTGTGTATACACACACACATATGTACACTCTACACACACACATAACATAATCTTAGTTTCTTACAGTAAGAGAGAGTTCAGTGAACAATGCTGTTGTGTTTACCTATGAAGGATGACCTAGGAAAGATGGAATTATGTGTCTCCTTCCTCGCCTTCTTTTCCTTTTGCTCCGATTTGGTTTTCCTCTTTCAATGAGGGGCTAAGAGCATTCATCTCTATTAGCTAAGCTAACTCTCTTCCTTTTTCCTTTCATATCGCCCTGACCGTGACAACTTTTTATGCAAAGTCACTCCCAATATCCTGTTTTATTTTTCATTGCCATGAACATCTACCAGGATGAGAAGAGTGATCTTCAGAAGGGAGACAGCCGTGAACATGCAGATCAGCTTGGTGCACCCTGTGTGCAGGAGAGGGAGGCTTGGGAGGGAGGCTCCCTCCAGCTCTTGTGTGCTGTGCCCTGCTCCCGCCTCTCTGAGCCAGATCAAAGGGCTCCCCCAGCCCCGCTTCCTCTGCTGTCTTCTTCCAGCCCAGAGTGTGAAGCCTTGTACGTGCAGGGGCCTTGGCCAGGTCTGAGATGGGAGGTCACCATTCTGATCTCTTGACCCTTTTGGTTTTTCCTTCTCAATTCCCAAATTAGGTTCCTGCACGCATTCACATTTCTTGTTTCTAAGCTTTAAGGGTTTCTTTCTTTTATTAAAAATGATAGACAGTGAGCAGCCATGGCCTTAATGTTAAAACGTATCAGGAGTGGGCGCCTGGGTGGCTCAGTCAGTTGAGCGTCCACCTTCAGCTCAGGTCAAGATCTCACAGTTCGTGGGTTCGAGCCCTGCATCAGGTTCTATGCTGACAGCTCAGAGCCTGGAGCCTGTCTTTGGATTCTGTGTCTCCCTCTCTCTCTGCCCCTCCCCTGCTTACTCTCGGTGTCTCTCTCTCAAAATAAAGACATTAAAAAAAAACTATCAGGAGATCCAAGCATGCTTGCATATCAATTTACTATCTCATAAAACAGAAATTAATGCTACCTACTTAAGGCACATCACCATTGATTTCAGCAATTTCTGTAAAACCTTGGCATATTCATTTAATTTCCAATTAGCACAGTCCATGTATACATTTCTTTAGATACATACCAATACAAAAACAAGGGAGTAATAAAGATAGAAATATACTTCTTACCTATAATTTTAGAAATAGTGCGGGTTTTTCAGCAATGATGTTTGTCACATAACAATATATTTGACAGAGTGTTACATTCGTTACAGGTGTAGAGAATTCAATGTAGAGATTCAACAAGTCTATGCCTTATTCTGTGCTCACCACAAGCATAGCTACCATCTGTCACCATACAATGTAGTACAATACTGTTGACCATATAAGAGGATACACTTTTTAATAACTAGAATTTTAGAAATATAGGATTGGTTACACTAGTTGGTGAAATGAGTGATTTTCAGTAAAATATGTCTGTGTGTTGACATTTATGTGTATCGAGAAAGAATATATAAGAGATATATTCTCGTTTTTCATACATAATTGCAGTTATTTTCTTTTTTTTCAATTAAAATTTTTTTAATGTTTTTATTTATTTTTGAGAAAGAGAGAGACAGCGTGAGCAGGGGAGGATCAAGAAAAGAGGGAGACACAGAATCTGAAGACAGCTTCCAGGCTCTGAGCTAGCTGTCAGCACAGAGGCTGACGTGGGGCTTGAACCCACTAATAATGAGATCGTGACCTAAGCTGAAGCTGGATGCTCAAACAACTGAGCCACCCAGGCGTCCCTAATTGAGGTTATTTTCAAAGTTGGAATTCTCAGTGTTACTTAAGAGCATATCATTAAGAAGACACAATGAACACTACCAAACTCAGTTTCTGAAGATCAAGGAAAGACCTTCTCTGGAGGTGAAAAATTAACGGAATGGAAAATTAAATCTATTACAGCTCATTGATGTGATTAGCTTTATGATGTATGTAGTTGCTCAGGATAATTGTGAACACAGCTGATATATAGTGGAATTCTATTTTTAGAAAAGCATCTAAAATCCACATTAGTGCAAACTTCAGAGGCAATCCGCATGAGACAGTTTACCGGCTGAATTTATGCATATCGTTTTCTTCATTAAAAGATTAATTAAAAAATATTTCTTTTCAGTTTTATTGAGAAATGATTGACATACATCACCATATAAGTTTAAAGTGCAGTGATATATGAGTTATATTTTTGTGAAATGACTACCACAATAGGGTTAGGTGTTATTTATTTATCAGATGAATATGGGGTCTGCCAAGCTAGTCAAGAGCGATACAAATGGGGAGATTGAGATTCTTGAGAAAGGTCCCTACAGGTTGCTACTTGATTAGTAGTTAGTAGTAGTTAGTTGGTCAATTAGTTTATTAGTAATGTCTGTTCAACCAGTATTGGTATGTTTTGATTACAGTATCTTTTTTACAGTGTGTTCAAAAAGCATGAGTTGGCAGTACCATTTACTAAATAAAACAAAATTAATCAAAGCAAAAACCCTGAGGGCTTTAGTTGAATTCCGGCTGGAAATGGATCAGTTAGGTATTTTGGCTATACTTCTCTCACAGTGTAATGATGTTAGGCTCTACCAGCTGACTTATAAGTGACTTTACATTGCTCTGTTCATATCTCCACTTTCCACTGTAACTAGAGCTTCCAGTGCTGTGTTAAGTAGAACTGATGAGTAGGTTTGTTTGTTTTCCTCTTGTTTCTAAACAGAAAACACTCACTCTTTCACTATTACCTATGATGTTAGCCATAGACTTTCAATAGACCCCATTCTCAATTTGAAAAAAAAAAAATTCGTTCCTTGATTGCTGAGAGTTTTTATCATGATGATTGTGAGATTTTGTCCTACGTAGTTTCTTCATCTATTAAGGCAGTCAAATAATTTCTTAATTTTAATAACACAATTTGGTGAATTCCACTGATGGATGTTTCTTTTTTTATTTTTTATTTTTTAACGTTTATTTATTTTTGAGAGAGAGAGAGAGAGATACAGAGCGTAAGCAGGGGATGGTCAGAAAGAGAGGGAGACACAGAATCAGAAGCGGCTCCAGGCTCTGAGCTGTCAGCACAAAGCTTGACGCGGGGCTCGAACCCACGAACTGTGAGATCATGACCTGAGCTGAAGTTGGCTGCTTAACCAGCTGAACCACCCAGGCGCCCCATGATTGATGCTTCAAATGTTAAACCAATAGCCTCCTAGACCTCAACTGCAGCAATTTCTTCCTCAACACATCCCCAGAGGCAAGGGAATCAAGAACAAAAATGAACTACTGGGACCTCATCAAGATAAAAAGCTTCTGCAAAGCAAAGAAAACAATAAAAAAACCTAACAGGCAACCGACAGAATGGGAAAGGATAGTGGCAAATGGCATATCAGATAAAGGGCTAGTATCCAAAATCTATAAGGAACTCACTAAACTCCATACATGAAAAATGAATGATCCAGTGAAGAAATGGGCGGAAGACCTGAATAGACACTTCTCCAAAGAGGACATCCAGATGGCCAACAGGCACATGAAATGATGCTCAGCGTCACTCATCATCAGGGAAATTCAAATCAAAACCACACTGA
>NC_043701.1:9753430-9776714 GCF_006229205.1 Suricata suricatta | reverse complement strand
ATATGGCAATGAGGAAGAATGAAATATGGCCATTTGTAGCAAAGTGGATGGACCTCGAGGGTGTCATGCTAAATGAAATAAGTCAGGCAGAGAAGGATAGATACCATATGTTTGCATTCATAGGTCTAACAGGAGAGACCTGGCAGGGGACCATGGGGAGAGGAAGGGGGAAAGAGAGCGGGGGAGAGTGAGGGACACAGATTAAGGGAGACTACTGAATACTGAAGACGAACCATGGACTGAAGTGGGAGGAAGAGGGAGAGAGGGGGTGATGGTCATGGTGGGGAGCACTTATGGGGAGAAGCACTGGGTGTTATATGGAAACCAATTTGACAATAAACTATCAAAAACTAAAAAACCCCAAAAAACAAAAACAAAAACAACTTTGCATTCTGGGGATAAATTCTAATTTGTCATGATGCATTGTTTTTAAAAAATGTATTTCCTGGTTTCCTGTGCTAAAATTTAAAAAAGATTTTTGTGGCTCTCTTTATTGTAGATGTTATAGTCTGAAGTTTTTGTTATTTATTTATTTATTTATTTATTTATTTATTTATTTATTTACTTATTTTTGTCTGGTTTTGATGTCAGGGTAATGCTGTCCTCTTAAAATGAATTGGGAAATGGTTCCTGCTATTCTAGTTCCTGGATCAATTTATGTAGGATTAGGATTATTTCTATTATAAATGTTTGGCAGAATTCAACAGTGTAGCCCTGTGAGCCTAGAATTTTCTTTCTGGAAGGATTTTTAACTACAAGCTTATTTAAAACTATATTGGGGTTACTATTTCATCTTAAGTGAGATTTGGTAGTTTATGTCTTTAAAGAAATTTGTCCAATTCATCTAAGTTTTCAAACTTATTGGCATGTGTTGTTCAGGATATTTATTACTTTTTAATATCTGTACATTCTGAAGTGAAATCCCCTCTTTTCACTTATGATGTTAGAATAGGAATGTTTTTTTTTTTTTCAGATCTCTTACTAGAGGTTTCTCAATTTTAATGATTCCCAAACTTTTGGCTTCACTGATTTTCTCTATCGGTTTTCTATTTCTTTGATTTCTATCCTTATATTTAATATTAACGTCATACTACTTGCTTTGGGTTTAATAAACTTTTATTTTCTTACTTTGCTAGAATACATGTTCCTTAGGTCACTGATTTTAAGATCGCCCTCATTTTTATTATAACCATTTATTGCCATGATTTCCTTATAAACATTGCTTTGGTTGTACCCCCTGCCCCCATTTCAATGTATTGTGGCTTCATTTTCTTTCATTTCAAAATAATTTCTTTTTTCCTGGATTTCTTGCTTAATCTTGTATTAATTTAGAATTATGTTGTTTACTGTCCCTATATCTGTAGATTTTTCCTAGGTCATTCCATCGTTTACTTTTAGTTTAATTTCATTTTGAATAGTGAACACTCTGTACGTTTTTACTCCTCTTAAATTTGTTGAGGCTGGTTTTATGGCTCAGCGTATGCTCTACTTGGATCATTATTTTAAGTTTGTTCAAAAGCCCATATGCTGCTATTTTGGGAGGAGTTAGCCATCAATATCAATTAGGTCAAGTTCATTGATGGATTTGCTCAAGTCTGTTATATTCTTCTTGATGACTTCTCGGCTTTTTCTAGCAGTTACGAAGAGAGATGTGTGATCTATCCAAGTAAAATTGTTTACTGGTCTGTATCTCCAGTAAGTTCCACTAGTTTGTTTTTCCTTTATTCTAAACCTGTATTTTTTGGACACACCCACATTTGTGATTTTTATACCCTCCTGCTGAAACAATCTCTTTATTATTGTAAAATATCCATCTTTACCCCTCATAAATTTCTTTTTATTTATTAAAAAATTTTTTTTAATGTTTTTTAAATTTATTTTTGAGAGACAGAGAGAGACAGTGTGAGCAGGGGAGGGGCAGAGAGAGAGGGAGACGCAGAATCCGAATACAGGCTCCAGGCTCTGAGCTGTCAGCACAGAGCCCACCGTGGGGCTCGAACCCACAAACCGTGAGATCATGACCTGAGCTGAAGCCAGACACTTAACCGACTGAGCCACCCAGATGCCCCTAAATTTCTTTTTTAAATCTACTTCATCTTATATCACTTGTGTAGCATTTTTAATTTTATCCTCCTTGTGTCTTTGTATATAAAATTTGGGTATTTTTTTGTTTCTTTGTTTCCCATAATATTGAGGTACAATTAACATACAGCATTGTATATATGTAAGGAATACAGCAAAATAATTTGACTCGCATGTGCTATGAAATGACGACCACAATAAGTTTAGTTAACATCCATCATCTCATACAGATAGAAATAAAAAAGAAAAAGAAAAAAAAACTTTTTTTCTTATAATGACAGCTCTTAAGATCTACTCTCTTAACAACTTTCAAATTTACAGACAGTGGTAAAACTTGTTTTTTATAGAAAACTTCTAGTTGTTTTAGCTTTTTAAATTCTGTATAAAAATTTCTGATTTTTTATTCAGTGTTTAGACTATATTAAATATTAGTTTGTTCAATTCATCAATATAATTTGATTTAAATCTATGAGCTTATTATTTATGCCCCATCTTCTCTTTGTTCCATTTTTTCTTTTGTCTTCCCTTGTATTAGTTTATTCTTATGATTTCATTTTATTTCTACTTTGTGTCTTATCAACTACAGCTCACTGTTTTCTTTCATTAGAGTAGTGTCTTTAGAGATTTTTTTTTAATTAAAAAATTTTTCTTTTATGTCTATTTGTCTTTGAGAGAGAGTGAAACAGAGTGTGAGTGGGGAAGGGCAGAGAGAGAGGGAGACAGAATCTGAAACAGGCTCCAGGGTCTGAGGCTCCAGGGTCTGAGCTGTCAGCACAGAGCCTGATGTAGGGCTTGAACTAGTGAACCATGAGATCATGACCTGAGCCAAAGTTGGACGCTTAACCAACTGAGCCACCAAGATTCCCCAGTTTCTTTAGAAATTTTAACACATATCTTTAACTTCTGGGTCTACATTCAAATAACATTGTATCACTCCTTTGGAGTGTAAGAAGTCTGTGCAAACTTCCCACCATCTCCCCCTTCCCATCTTCTATGCTATTGTTATCATGTATTTTACTTCTCAGTATGTTAAAATACCTACCAGACATTGTTACTATTTTTGCTTTAATTAGTAGGAGTTTAAGATTTGCTTATAACTTTTTGAGCTTGGTCTACTTTTCATTTTCTGAAATCAAACCAGATATCCCCTCAGTAACTGGCTTTATACTCAACTGCTCAATAAGTATCCAGACACCCACATTTTCTCTAATCTGTTGCATTTCTATTTTCTAATTTAGATTTTTATTACTCCGGTAATTGAATCACTCACTTGAATATTATCCACATAGATATTTGTTACTTAGATACATATGCATTCTGTTCTCCTGAAGGTCACTCTAGAATTGCTAACTTTCTACATGTTTCATAGATGCTCCCTTAGTTATAATATGGTTTGTTTTATATGGTTATAATTATAATTTTATAGCATGGTTTATTTTATCATATTTTACCTAAGTTTAATTATAAACTAAGGCCTAATCACACACTATCTACACGTTCCTATTAGGTTGTTGAAATTTTTTAACAGCTACCATTTTTGGGCGGAACTGTCTCTGTGGTGGTAAGAGCATAACCAGAATGTACAAGTGATTAAATTAGAACTAAAATACGAATATATTAATTACTAAGTACTAATGTACTGCTTTTAGGTAAGTATCATGGAATCTATATTTTTAGGAATTTAATGCTTGAGTATAAATGTACATGATTTTAGTTCTATGAAAAGTGAAATAGTTTCTTCAAAAGTGCTGAGCACATTGATTTGAAAATTTGTACCTTATCCACCCGCAGCTGCAGTAAAACACTTCATTGTATAAAAGTCAAGAAAAACATTACCTGAAACTATGTTTAAATGAGGTAATTTTTCATTCAAACTATAGCCTGGCCATAAAAATCTAGGGATCACATTTACAATAGGCTCTAGATCAGGATTCAGTTCAAATGAAGTCCCTAGTTATATCCAGGCCTCTTGCTCAAACTGACCATGATAAATGTAAACCTCTTATTTTCAATATTTAGTATATTTAAGGTAAATTATTTCAGGGCATTTGTGAGCTAGTTTGGCAGCGGGAGCATCAACATTTCATGGAATATAATACAAAGATTAATTCTATTACATCTGAATCTGATTCTCTAAGGTACATGAAAATCACATAGGGATGGCTACATACTTTCAGGTTAATAAAATTGCTATAGGGGGTCATAAATTGGCTCTATGAAGTTCACTTTGCCCCCAGGAGAAACCATGAAGAGCAACATGATTTGAGCTATGCTGTGTGTGGTGGAATTAATGCAGCAGGGAAAAAAAGAAATCCACTTTCAGCTTGAATTTAGTTTCACAGGAGCAAAAAGTACAATGCATGAAGAGAAATTAGACATTCACAGGGACTGAAAATATGACTGTTAGTCTCTCCAAAGGTAATTACCAGCCTAAGAAGCAATTAAAATGCAAAAGAAGTGTCGTATTTACATCAAAAGGTAAATATAATATTTGGAAATCTTTAGAGACCAAGATGGAGGAGAAAACCCCCTACTTCTTGATTTTATTTGACTAATTCCTCATTAGAATTTTTTTCTGCCTCTGGGGACCTCACAGTAGGTAGGAGGACCTGAGAGAGAGCATTTCTGACCCTTTCATACTCTAATAAATGGGAAGGAAGTGCAATGCAGCAATTTTCCTCTGAAATGGTGACTGAAATTTGTTATTGTTGAGTTAAGAAAACTGTAGGTGTGGTTCAATTTATCTGTTATCCTGGGAAGATCCTTTGACACTATCAAAAGCTGTCAGATTTCCTTTTTATTTTATTGTAAGGTTTAGAAATATGTAATTATTCAATCTTTTCTTTAAACTAAATACAGTTGGGAGATACAGTTCCTGAAACATTTCTCTTTTCAATTTCCTGCAAAAACCCTTTGAATGAACTCATCCTGCACAAAAAAAATATGTATGTTCCCTTTGTCTGATTTTCAAGGCCTCTGTGTTGTGTTATTTCCATTTGTCCAGTCTTATTTTTAACTGCTTTTCTTCCAGTGTCTTTTCTTTCCCAAATCTCAGCAAAGGTCAATCATGTTCCCTGAATTTCTTCTTCCTTAACCTTCTTTTTATAATTCTGCCTTCGAACACCTCTGTTCTTTTCTGAATCCTTTACAGAGTCTTTACTAATGATTTCAAGCATAAGAAAATTCCCTCCCTACCTCTCCAAGGCACATATTGGTGACATTATATTATGGTTCGGATATCCGTCGAATAGAAACTCTGTTAGTGTATCTACCACAGTGTTTAACAAATAGTATGGACCCAATGAATATATTTTGAGTGAATGCTACAAAAATTGATAATTAACACAAATGACAAAAATAACCTTAGGACTATGTGGAAAGTACTTCTTACAGTTTTTTTTTTTTTGGTTGCTTTTCTAACTAGTATGAATTTTTTTCTTCACTGCAAAACCTGGTGCTATAGAACCTGGATATGTGTATATGTGGTGCCAGCTCATGTCTGGAAGGTTATTGTCTTAGTTTGTTCAGACTTTTACAACAAGATAGCACAGACTGGGTCACTTAGAAACAACAGACATTTATCTCCCACAGTTCTGGAGACCGCAAGTCTGAGAACAGCATGTCAAGATGGTCGCATTCTGGTGGGGGTCCTCTTCCCGGTTCATAGCTGGTACCTTCTTGCTCTGTCCTCATGTGGTGGAGAGAACTGGGGAGCTCTGTGGGGTGTTTGAGTAAGACATTGATGCCATTCACGGGGGCTCTTCCCTCATGAACAAATCACTTCACAAAGCCCCCAACTCATAATACCATAGTATTTGGAGGTTAGGATTTCAACATATGAATTTGGGAGACCAGAAACCTTCAGGCATAGCAGGAACGAACTGTTAAACCTAAAGCAGTAACAAAATTTTAAACAAGAGTGTACTATACATGAAAAATTTCAAGGATTATTTATGTTAAAATATAAAATAAGGAAAACAAAAACAGATGGGGATATATTAGCAATAAATATTGTAATGAGATAATATCCTCAATAGAAAAAGCAGTCACACAGTTGACTTTGGGGCCGATTACATCACCGTGGCCATGAACAGGGGATGTACCTGATTGGGCACCCCTTAGGGGCTTGCAGAGACATCTGCTTTCTCAGAAACACATGAATTCAGAAATAAGACCAGAGGTTTGTAAGAAGTAGGAATGGATTCTGAAAATGAAATCAGTAATTTCCCACTATATTGGGATTGAGATTGATTTTTATTATCGTTCCTGTTCTTTTCCAGGTTTTCAGATTTTCTATAATAACCATGAATTATTACTTCTATGATCAAAAAAGAGTTCTGTGGGCATGTATTATTTTTAAGGAATAAAATAAGCTCTATTGAATGTGAACCAGCTACAAGAGCCTCTGGAAGAAGGCGGAGAGTTATTCTCCGAGCTGTAATAGAGACCAAAACAAGGTAGCTTCAAGTCACCCAACTGAGGGCTATGAAATTGAGCTGGGGGTCTCTCAGTCTCTGATACCTTTTCTGAAGTGTCACCCTTATTTCTGTTCTTTTTGATAAGCAGTCTCTGGGAAAACCATTTCTTAGAGAGATACATTGTGGGACAGAAAAGGTAGGTGAAACATAGCTAGAATATAAAGATCCATGCTACCTTTCCTGAAAGAAAAATAACAAAACTTCAGATAAATAACAAAACTATGGATATGGAGAATACTCACATATCAGTTGGAAAAGATTTTGCCTTGCAAAGAACACATGACATTTTCTGTATCATTATTCAGTTGTACATGTGTGTGTGTGCAAGCCACTTAAACTCTGGGATGGTAACGTCTTTGCTTTGCTTGCTTTTTCTTTCTTTCTTTCTTTCTTTCTTTCTTTCTTTCTTTCTTTCTTTCTTTCTTTCTTTCTTTCTTTCTTCCTTCCTTCCTTCCTTCCTTCCTTCCTTCCTTCCTTCCTTCCTTTCTTTCTTTTTCTTTCTTTCTTTCTTTCTTTTTCTTTCTTTCTTTCTTTCTTTCTTTCTTTCTTTCTTTCTTTCTTTCTTTCTTTCTTTCTTTCTTTCAAGTATTTATTTATGTTGAGAGAGAGAAGAGTGCTCATGCAGTGGTGAGAGGCAGAGAGAGAGGGAGAGAGAGAATCCCAAGCGGGTTTTGTACTGTCAGTGCAGGGTTGGAACTCATGAACCTTGACATCATGACCTGACCTAAAATTAAGAGTCTGTCACACAGCCAACTGAGTCACCCAGGCACCCGAGGACCTTAGTTTCTTCCTTCATATGAATAGTTTAGTTAGATGATCTTTGAGGGAGGTCCTCTTCAGCTCTCAAATTTCTAAAATTCTAAAGCATATGTATCAGGTATTTTTCCTCTCTGGGATTCTCCGGTGAGGAATAGTGAGTAGATGCAGGAGAAGAAATAATTTTGGCCCAACTATTGACAATGTTTGCTGAGGTGGTAGAACCTCTTTAAAGCCATCCTTCCTTGAAATTTTCTCTGAGTCAATAGTAAAAAGAGAATTTCTAACTTCCAATTTTTGAGTGGGCAAGCCTCTGAGTAAACTTAGCAATTTTCAGAGAACTAGGCAAAAGTTACCTTTCCAAAACATTTTTGGTGAAACTTTAATATTTAGGTAGCAGGAATATAGATTTTTAACTTTCATTTAAAAAAAATATTTTATATTTGAGAAAAAGAGAGAGCAGGAGAGGGGCAGAGAGACAGACACAGAATCTGAAGCGGGCTCCAGGCTCTGAGCTGTGAGGACAGAGCCCAATGCAGGGCTCAAACCCAGGAGCAGTGAGATCATGACCTGAGCCAAACTTGGACTCTTAACCAACTGAGTCCCCCAGGTGCCCCTAACTTTCATTTTTAATATAGGTATACCTATACATACTCAAGTGTTATATTGCAGCATTATTAAATTTAAAAAATCACCTTGATATACTAGGAACCATAATTAAGCATCATCATCTTAAATTAGCTTTGTAATTTATTTCAGCCTACTTAAAGAAGTGTAGTAAGAAGTCCAGAATGATTTTGAAAAGTAAATCTGATTCTCTGTAACCACTGATGTGTAGAAAAGACAGTCTTTGGTAAATGATGGTCAGCGTTTTCATTTTCTCTTCAAACAGCATTTCTCAACTTCAGTTTGTGCAGCTTTGTTTTGTTTTTATAAATTCCTTCATAATATTTGCCATCGCCTCATTCCATTATCATGTTAGCATTTAAAAAATATTCTTTTTCCACATTATTTAAATAATAAACTTTATATTTCCATGAATAAAATAGCTACTTACCTGTGACACATGTAAGGTAACCATAAAAATGTGTATGTACCAAAACATGTTATATATGTACCTCCAAATACAAACATGTGCAACCAAAGCATACTATTGATTTTAAAAATTAAAAACAAATAACTAAATCAGGGCACTAATGAAAAATTTCTGAGCTGCGAAATAGAGTTTGTTAGCCACTAACAGTGCATTGTCACTTTGAGATGAAAATGAGGTTTGAAGTTTATTATGCACAGCTTTTCAAAAAAAGTTTAATACCACTCAGCAGATATATGTAGTAGGAAAACATAAAAGATATTTATCAATCCTTCCAATAGTAAATATTAATTTTTTATCAATCAAAATGATGTGTTTTTTTCTTCAATAAGATTTTATGTCAAGAAGCCATCCAAGAGGCTATTCTGGATCTGCTCTTTGGAACAGGTTTATTTAAATAATTGTCAGTTTTGTAAACATAATTTCATGTAGTTTAGGATATGAGCCACAGGGGCGCCTGGGTGGCTCAGTCGGTTAAGCGTCCGGCTTCGGCTCAGGTCATGATCTCACAGTTCGTGGGTTCGAGCCCCGCGTCGGGCTCTGTGCTGACAGCTAGCTCAGAGCCTGGAGCCTGATTCAGATTCTGTGTCTCCCTCTCTCTCTGACCCTCCACTGCTCGCGCTGTCTCTCTCTGTCTCGCAAAAAATCAATAAAAAATGTTAAAATCTTTTTAAACGATATTTGCGACAATATTTTTCTGATAAGTTAATAACTAGGTAATTCAGACAATTGTATTGGTTGATTGGAAGACTGTATGAATGGAATGAGGGGATTTATAATGAGGGTTCTCTCTCTCTCCTTCTCCCTTCCCCCCCCCCCCCAGCCAGACTCAGATCCTGCACTCACAGCCTCCTGGGGTACTACTCTTATTCATACAATGTGATTGAATCCCAGAGAGGGCATATGACAGGGAGGCTCACATAGTTGTGAGTCTCAGCCAAGACCAGAATACACTTCTTTTTTTTAAAGTTTATTTATTTTTGTAAGAGAGAGAGAGCATGCAAGTGAGCCAGGGGCTGAGAGAAAGGAGAGCTCCTAAGCAGGCACCATGCTGTCAGCTCAGAGCCTAATGCAGGGCTCCATCTCAGAAACCAAGCTCATGACTAGAGCTGAAACCAAGAGCTGACCAACTGAGCCACCAAGCACCCTGACCCGAATACATTTCTAATAGACTCCTGAGATTCTCTTCTCATAGTTCAATTCAGCTACCTCTGAGGAACCTGGATTGGCCTAAGGGCCTCAGCCTTGCCTTCTTCTTCAAGAACTTTCTCTTGGGTTCCCGGAGTACCTGGCAGGAGCTGCCCTTGCTTAGATGGGGGCTTTCCCTTTGCTCTCTGCTCATCTAACCTCCCTGGCCTATCCCTGCTTTAAAAACTCTAAAGCAGGATTGTGGGCAAAAACCTGGCAGGAGTATAGGAATATGCAATGTGCACACACACTGTGTCAAAATAAGTCACACAGAGAAGCTTCAGACTAAGTCATGGAGGACTTTCATCCTATACAACCTGCCCTCCCTTCCTTCTTAACCATTGTTTCTCTGGCTGTCTTTTCTCTGCAGCTGGGACCCCTCCCTCTCCCAACCCAGAAGCATGTCACCTGTTGTCAAGTCACCTGGCTGACCACAGATACTTCTACCCTACTTTAGCAAACAGCCATCGTGGTGAAAATTCAGTGTCTAACCGAAACACATGTAAAAATTGGTGTGTAAATTTGTGGACTACAGTATTTCTTGTTTCTTCATTCTTTTCATTATACAAATTTGACCATTTTCTTTTTAAAGATAGTAGTTTCATTCCATAAGGGAACTGTAGAAAAGATGACATTACACATATTTCATGACTTGTTAACAGCTATGGATGTAAAATAAATTAGTAGATGAAGGAAAAGAGAGAAGATTGAGATTCATAGTCAGCCTGGGGATTGGGACTATGCCAAGTTTTATCTATCTCTGCTGACCCAGGTCTTTGCTAATAGGAACAATAAGGAGTGTGCTCTATTTATGAGCCTGAAGGGCCAGGGTCAGATCAGTTCAGCAGTATTTTAAAACATCACTTTTCAACTTACGGCTTCTCTCTCATACATCATGAGTCTTTCTCACTCAACACTTCACCCCCGTCAGCGTATACACATGTTCTGGAGACATTCGTCTTCAAATGAATAAAACAAAACCCACCCAAAGAAAAAACAAAATCTCAAAGGTCCTTTGACTCCACAAACTCTCCAGCTAACACCACATATGATCCCTGTTTTATAGAAAAACACCTCTTAAAAATTGTGACCTGTCTTCACTGCCTCAAACTCCTCCCTCTCTCCCTCCTCCAGTCTGACTCTTCCAATTTGACTTTCATCCCAATGACTCGAATCTTCATGAAAAAGTCACCACATTTCTCCATGATGTCTAAATCTATGGGGACATTTTTTTCTTAAACTATTTAACTTCTCAGCAATATTTAACCCAGTCCACCATTCCTTCTTTTTGTCAACACTCATTTATTATATTTTTTTGGTGACACTATATCCTCTGGTTCCTAAATTCTTATTGGCTGTTCCTTTTCAGTCTTCTTTATCAGACCTTTAAAATTTGGAATTTTCCGGGGCCAGTTGTCCTTCTTTTCTTCTTCAACTACTTGACCTCTTAGATGATATCTTGTCTCATGGTCTTAAATAGCTTCTATTGCTGAAAATTCAAACCTATTTATTCTTCATTCGATTTCACCTGCCAATATAAAGCATTAGTCAGTAGTCTATAGTCTTGTAATGAAGGAAGAACCCCCTTGTTCCTTTCCAAGTCTCCTGTGATCTCAGTAAAAATGGCCCCTCCATCCATCTGCAGCTAATTCATCATCAAGTTCAAGTCTTTAAATCTTTAAAATATTTCTCAAATCCATTCACTTGTATCCATATTGGCAACCTCCATCAGAGTTCAGCTAGCATTCTCTCTTACCCAGAAAACTAAAATTAACCCAAGTGTTGTTTTCTAGTTTCTACTCTTTCTCCATCAGGTTTTTACACATCAGCCAGTGTGATCTTATGCAAGAGTAAAAGGAAAAAAAAAGTTCCTCCCTAGTTTTATATCCATTCATTGGCTTCCAAATCTTCTGAGGAAAAACCCAAACGTTTTCCATGTCTTTTAAGCTCCTGAGTGATCTGTATAGTTCTCTAATTCTATCTCATACCACTCTCCCTCTCCAATTATCTCCAGACAACTCTTTTCCTTTCTGATTCTTCAGCATCCAAGGCCCTTTCATGTGTCAGAGGCTTTGTATTTGTTCTTCCTTCTGTGAGGAATTCTGTTCCCTCAGCTCATGTCATGGTTGACTGTTACTCACCTTAATTTTCTTGACACAAATATCACCTCCTAAGAGATTCCTTTACTGATGACTACAAAGTTGAACTCTCCCACTACTTTATACTACATCTTGTTTATTTTCTTTATACACTAATCCGAGTTTGAAAAGATATCTTGTTTAGATATTTATTTATTTATTATTTGTCTGCTGTTAAGTGTCTTTACCATTATAGGCAGACATCTTGTCCCCATAATGCCTGAAATGTAGTAGGCATTATTAATTTATTTACTGAATCCTGAATCATAGGAACTTACAGTTGATTTGGGGGAGATCAAGACATATTAAAATGTCCATATGAACTCAAGCATCAAATAATATTACAAAGCATTATCTAGTTGAATTCTATATGAAATGAACAAGAAGTTCTATATACATTAATAAGTAGAAAATATTTGTCAAAGGAAAAGAAATATGGGTATTAACTAGAGGAAGCTGAAGAAAGCCAAATTATAGTAGGAAAATGCACAGGCATGAAAATTTGAATTAAGTAACCAGTTTGTCTTGATGCACAATTTGAAGATGAATGGGCTACAGAGTTGGGATTAGGTTATATTTACTAATGTTTAAATTTACTGGGATGAAAAATTTAGACTTAAAAATATTTTTATGTTTTTATTTTATTTTTGAGAGAGAGACAGAGTGTGGACAATGGAGGGGCAGGGAGAGGGAAACATAATCTGAAGCAGGCTTAGGCTCTGAGCCATCAGTGCAGAGCTGGACATGGGGCTTGAACTCATGGACTGTGAGATCATGACCTGAGCTGAAGTTGGAAGTTCAATCTACTGAGTCACCCAAGCCTTCCTAGAAATTTATACTTTTAATGAAATGAGTAAAGAATCAGTGAAATATTGGGTCTAAGGAGCAGCAGTTGATGTGATATTAAAGTAGTATAATTTAATGAGGGGGTCAATTATAAGTGAAAAAGGAAGAGATGATATAGGAGAAATGACTAAGAAACTATTATACTTGTCCATGCAAAAACTGATGAGAAACTGTTGAGGAGGGTGGGTAGAAGACATTTCAAGGAGTAACAGAAGAATTGTTGGTTGTATATGAATTGAGTAAGGATTTGAATGAATGAGAGCTTACTGGGAGATTATTGCTGACATTGGGGAAAAAAGACAAAATTGAATATAGGTAAACACACACACACACACACACACACACACAATCCAAAAGTAAAAGTATCATTATTCACAGATGACCTAGTTGTGTACCTAAAACATCCAAAAGAATTTATAAACACACAATCAGAATTAAAAAGTGAATTCAGTAAGTGTGCTGGATATAAATTCAATATAGAAGAATTGAATTTAAAATATATACCAGCAAGCAACAACAGTAAATATAATTTTTAAAAGATCTGGTTAATAATAGCATCCACAAATATCAAATACCTAGGAAAAATTGAATGAAAGCTGTGCAAAACTTCAACACAAAAAACTGTAAGACTTTATGAGAGAGGGATTAAATAAATGAAGCGATACTGTATGGTCCTAGACTGTTACACTGTAAAGATGTCAGTTCTCTCTGGAATAATAGATGGGTTTAATACAATCTCAGTCAAAATTAATTTGTGGAAATTGGTAAGCTAATTCTAAAATTCATCTGCAAAGGCAAAGAAGCCAAGGATAGGCAGGGTGATCTTGAAGAAGATAAAGAAAATTGGAGAGTTTATACCACAAAATATTAATCTCCATTATAAAGCTATAGTAATTAATATAGTTTGGAAATTCATGTAAAGGTAGATAAACTGACTAATGAAATAGTCTAAACTCAAACACACACACATTAATACAAATTGTTGCTTAAATTTTATATGTCTCTTTTATGTCCACTTAGATTTATATTTGCATATATATTATAGAATAATATATTTCATAAAGGAAATGTGTGTAGCTCCAAACATAGATGTGTACTGCACATAGTATTTAGTCAATATACATTTCATTATGCTACAGAAGCTAAGTTTCATTCTGTTATTCAACAAATATTTTTCAAGTGCTCATAATGGGCCAAGCACTGTTCTAGAAGATGATAGTGATAGGTTGATTGTATCAACAGCCTCCCTTTCTTATATCTCTGTATCCAAAGCTTTTGATAGTGTCCTGGCACACTGACTCTGGGATTGGCCAATGGGACCTGATTGGGCCAGTGTAACAACTGCAAAGTTAAAGGGTTTTAAAAATGCTTGCATGTTTCTGTTCCCTTTTATGGAACCCTGCCACTACCATGAGGATAAACTCAGGCTAACCTGCTGACGGGATGTGTGACACATGTAGAGAGGAGCCAAGTCATTGCAGCTAAGGTCATCCTTCCTAGACCAGTGAGCCTTCAGCCTACCAGCCAGCTGGCCAATGACTCATGAATGAAACTGGCAAAGATTAGCCAAACCCAGTACAGATCTGCTAGGGGATCTCACCACAGGGGAACTGTCTAGAGACCCATAAACATGTGAGGAATCATAAATGACCATTGGTCAAAGCTACTAAGTGTTAGGGTGGTTTGCTGATCCCCAGAATCTAAGTGGTCTAATGAAGGTGATATAGTGTTCAATAAAACATACAGAAACTCTGCCTTCATGGTAATTATTTCACGTGATAAATATACATTGTATTAGATGGAGATTAATGCTATGTGGAGATTTGCTTCAACACAGCTAAATTATGTGTAGACAATAAATGTGTATGTCTTATTTAAATAACGAAAAATAAACGGTTTCCACTATTTCTCCTTTCAAAAACTAAAATTTTACTTTAGAACAGTTTTAGATTTACAGAAAAAAAATGTAAAGATATTAGAGAGAGTTCCATATATCCCACACCCAGTTTTACCTGTATTAACATTTTACATTAGTAGTAGCATATATATAATTCAGGAGCCATTATTGATAACTCAAAGTTAAGTCCATGCTTTCTTCAGACTTCCTTAGTTGTTACCTAATATCCTTTACCTGTTCTGGAATTTCATCCAGGGGGGTCATTTACATTTAGTATTCATGCCTCTTTGAGATCCTCTTCTATCTGGCAATTTCTCAGAATTTCCTTGTTGTTGATGACCTTGATGATTTTTGAGGAGTGCTGGTCAGGTATTTTGTACAGTGGCATTCAGTTTGGAGTTGTCTGTTTTTCTCATGATTGAACTGGGATTATGTGTTATGTGGAAAGCCACAAAAGTAAAGTGCCATTTTATTCACATGATATTAAAGGTCCATACAATCAATAGGACTTCTTACTGTTAATGCTGACCTTGATCATCTGACCAAAGTAGTGTTTCTTATCTTTATTCCATTATAAAGTTACTCTCCCCCACCTTTTTGTCTATTCTGTAATCTCTGGAAGTAACTGTGAGCATCCCTGAATTAAGGAGCAGGCAGTTATGGTCAACCTCACTGAGGGTACAGTATCCATATAAACTATTTGGAATTCTTCTGCATGGGAGATTTGGCATTTCTCCATTTGTTATTCAATTATTTTTTATATCAGTATAGACTCATGAGTATTTATTTTATATTTTGGTTATAATTCAATGTGACTTTATATCATTACTCAAATTGTTCCAGCTCTGACAATTGGGAGCTCTTTAGGTTGGTGTCTATGTGTCTGACATCTTCCTATTTGCGTGTGTGTGTGTGTGTGTGTATCCCTACCTGTCTACATACTTGGGTATTTCCTTCTTTTCTGGTTCTACGAGATATTCTGTGACTATCTTGTGTATTTTCTGCCACTGTTCTAGCATCAGACATTTTTGCAAGGAGTGGAATCTTCCTTTTTTTTGAAGAATGTTATTAGAAACTGACATCTATGTGCTAGATGTGCTCACTGCTATTATGGTTTTCTTGCTTCTAAGACAGAGCAAAGATATGTATGTGTGCACATAATTGTCTTTTCAACAACAAAAACACACTGTCTATGTATTGATTACTGTAATATATACTTACATGAAAAAATGTTTCTTGTCTTCTGAAAGTACATAATCTCTGTAGCTTTGCTATTTAGATTCCCAGTAAATGGAAAGATACTTTATACCTTCAAGAAGTAATCCTGAAAATTCCACATTGAGAATAAATAATTTTCTTTCCCATGTATCATCTTTCTTAGTGCTTGGTTACTGATTTATTGCCTGATAATGGTATTTAAGGTACAGTAGAGGTCACTTATACCAGAATAAATTTCACCAATTTTCTGATTTGAAAACCACATGTTCTTTTGTTTCAAACCTTAAAAAAATCTGCTAAGCAAGCCACTTTGAGTAAGACTACTCCCTGCTATTTTTAAAATAGAGAAGTAAGGAAAGATTCCCAGAAAATTTGGAGAATACATGGGGCACCTACCTGGGTGGCTCAATCGGCTCAGCACCCAACTTCGGCTCAGGTCATGATCTCGCAGTCTGTGAGTTCGAGCCCCGTGTAGGGCTCTGTGCTGACAGCTCAGAGCCTGGACCCTGTTTCTGATTCTATGTCTCCCTCTCTCTGTCCCTCCTCTGCTCACAGCCTCTCTTTCTCTCTCTCTGTCTCTCTCAAAAATAAATAAACATTAAAAAATTTAAGAAAAGAAAATTTGGAGAATATGAATATATTCACATATGTTTTAAATAATGTTAAATACTTTAAAATACAATATATCATAACTGTATTTGGTAAATCAAAATGAAATGTTCCACATACTCGATGGTCTCTGATACAGAAAGCACTATCAGTGTTAAAATATTCTAGCTCAAAGGCTTAACTTCACTTTCTCTCTGAAACATGTTTTAAATGTCTTTAGATTCTTCAACAGAAATCTGTTCTAAATTTAACTTTTCTATTTTTTATCAACTTTATATTTATTATTATGTGCACAATTTTTTTGCTGCATGCAAAATATAGATAAACTTAGAGATACTAATTTGTATCATTCATTTTTTTGCCCCTATTAAATTGCGCCTGAATGTCATGTTGCTTGAGTTTAAGTGCCTATTTTTATGATTTTAGAAATATCTTAGGTACACAAAAATCTATAGAATAATATCATGAACATACTCACAGCCTACACAGAGTTTAAGAAGAAAAGAGTGATTACAGCATTAGTTGGCACCTCTTGTTTTTCATCCTATAAGCTTTCTCTCCAGACATAACTGCTACCATGAAATGTATGTTCCTCACTCTTCTGCATGCTCTTCTAATTTTAGGATATGTGTTCAGCTCCATAAGAACTATCTAGTAAAGTGTTGCATCTTTTTTTACTTTAATAAATATATGGTGTCACCCTGTGTATATCATTTAGCAACTTAATTTTTTGCACTCCAAATCATTTTTTTGAAGTCAGTCTATGTTTCTCTTCCTAACTGTACATCAGGGGCTAGTAAACTACAGCCTACGGATAGTTCCACATCACCGCCTGTCCTTGTAAAGTTGGATTGGAATATTAGCCACGGGATGTAGCCTGGTTTATATATTGTCTATGCTGCTTTCTTACCACAACAGCAGAGTTGAGTAGTTGTGTCAGAAACTCTGTGGCTCTATATGAGCCTAAAATAGTTACTACCTGCTCTTTTACAGGAGAGGTTTGCTGACTCCTGTTCTAGATCATTCAGCTTGTTTGCTATATAGTATTCTATTAAATGAATATAATGTCATTATAAACGTTAGTTTTTCTCCACTAGGTAATTATACATTTTCCAATGTAAATGGTTCCAGCTTTTTTGCTTTTTCCTGTGGTTTCTTTCTTTCACAAACTGACTAGTTTGATGATTCTAATCTTATATGAAATGGGAAATTATACAACTAGGTTTATAAACACAGGACGTAAAATGTAAGTATGAGACTACTGAATGAGAGCTTTAGAAATTCCCCTAAATATTCCAAGTGTTAATTTACAGCTTGCATTATAGCATGGAGGTCTTGCTTTTCTCTTTATTTCCATTGCTCAGCAATATCCTTGATCATTATGGTTTCTTTTGGGGCAGTTAGATGTCTCAGTATTTATAAGCAACCAAATATGGCAAAGGCTACAGAAAATGTGAAACTGAAGAAATATATGTTGACCCCTCAGCACATAACCCATTGCTCTTGGCAAAACATCATCTCTGCTGTAGGAAAAATACAAAGGGGTGACCTTCAAAAGAAACCGATGAAATACTCCCTGAGACAGATGCCCAACAAAAACACTTCCTGAAATGAATTACACATTGATGATGGAATTGAAAAGAGCAAAGTTAATGCTGAAAAAATCCTTCAACTGTTCTTTAAGGGATCAAGGGAATGAAATACACCTGCCTGCTGGTAAACATGCATAGCAAGACATTTCCATCTATCATTTCATGTCCTGAAAGTCAGCAACGCTATTCTGATTTCAGAATCTCAAATTTCCTTAATGAGTTCTTCGCTGGAATATCACAAGCTGTTCTATTAAATCAGTTTCAGGAGACTTAAGCAGGATTTGTATTAGAGTGATTGTATATCTATCATTTTGGTAGAAGGAAAGGTAAGACTGACCAAGAAAGAATGCATCATGGCATCCCACAGCTGAATTTATTCTAATTTTCAACTTTCTCCTCACACAAGTGTTTCCTAATGTGGGCCGAAGCCATCCATTTAGGCATGACTTATTCATGCTCAAAAAATGATTGATTTAGACAGCCAATGGATGCTGAACTCCCTCTTCCTACTGCTTGACATACTAGCACTACAGATACTGATGGTTTAAAGCAGCAAGATTGACTATCAGGAGGCTCAGCCGGAGTGCCAAGATGGGTCAGTGAAAGCCATGGTGACTTTTAAATGCAGTTATAACCATAAAAGTGACTGGGAAAGGATACTATGGGAGTCCATCTATCCCTCACAGTGGCTTCTAGAGCGGATCTGGGGAGTTCTCACACCACCAGAGCGTGCTCCTTCCTCACCAGGGGGTTGGCCAAGGTTGTGCTGACACTAGTTAACTGAAGTCTGTCTTAGATTTCGCCACTGGATACAAGGGGGTAGCAAATATTCAGGCACACATGAGGGTATTAGGAGAGAAGGAAGCTGATTTTTCCAAACCTGTACTACTGAGGCATTGTTTCTAGGGATCACAACGGTTTTTCCATTTTTAACCAAAGTGAGAACAACCTTGTCCTAACACCAAAACCTACAGTGTGGATAAAATGATGTTCTATTTATCAGAAAAATTAACCCTTTTTTGGACAAGAATTTTAACAATTGCAATCAATCTCGAGGCAACATTTACCTCCTAACAAGGAAATTTCAAAAAATTTTTATGTTTCTTCCTTTGGGACTTCCATATGAAAATGTATATATCAGCCAAACATATTTTAGAATTGTGGAGAAAGTTTCATTTCTCTCCCTCCCCTTCCCTCCTTTCTGTCTTCTTTCTTTCACATTTATTCCAATATTTATTGGATGCCAGTAAATAAGGACTAGGCCCTACAAGTGCTGATAATCTTATATAGTGTGCGATTATATGTATTCAGCCTCCATTCTGTTTGGTTTATTCATACATTTTATCAGTGGCCTAATGTTCTATCACCACTGATTCTGGACATATTAATCAATGATCTACCCAGCATCTACCTAGTTTCTGCTCTCATAGAGTTGTGCCTTATCATTTTCCCAAAAACTTTCTCCTTAAATAAGTGGCCCAGGGGATTATTTTAAGGACAGTAAGCAGTTCCTAAATAGTAATTTGAGAAGCCAACTGAGAAGCTATGTAGCATAAGCTCTTCACCCTGTGTGTCTTGAATCTGTTTGGACACCTCTCATGTCTTCAGAGAGATGTGCTAAGTTGTTCTTCTCAGCATCACAAATTCTGCTAGACACATAGGATACCGAGGTGCGGTCTCTATTTTACAAGCTATAGAAGAGAGGACATGAAGATCTAAACAAAAAGATGACAATTTGCTAGTAAGGATTAGGGAAGTTATAACTGTAACTAAATATAGTTATAGCAGTTATAATGATAAGTCCCAATTTATCTGAAAGATAGGGTAATTATATAACCAACTTCCATATAGGTTTTGAGTATTAAGTAAAATAATCCATACAAAATGCTTACATCATAGTGCCTGTCCAATTGTAAGTACTCAATGGAAGTTATGTACTACCAGTTGACTACCACTACTACCACTGCTGTAACTTCCTGTGAATGTAACTGAAGAGTAACTTCAAACAGAGGAGTATAATGCCCATCTGAGGAAGCCAGGAGTAACCTAGATGTCCACTTTCCCCTTTTATGTGGTGGTTGATTGCTTCCATTCTGAGTCAATCAGTCAATTCTGGTTTCTGTAAGATATTGAGTTATACCAGGCCTCCTGCAATTTTTATATTCTTGACTGATGGCTTATTGAGATCAACGGGAAGAATTATATCCCATAGCACACAGAATTTTACTAAAAAGAAATCCCCATAAATATTTTTATATCTCAAATTCCCTGCTTCTTACTAATGGTAAGTGTCCACACTGTGGATTTGCCTCTTCACTCCTGTGCAGAACAATCTTGCTTTTGACCCAAATTTGAATATCACACTCACCTAAATTTTATGCCCCCAAAGTGTCCTTATAATCAGTAGAATGTCCTCAGCTTAGAAAAAACTTCTTTTATTCTTGACTGTGGTTTATTAAAGTATCACATCCAAATAGAAATGATATTTTCTCCATGACAATTTCAAGCCAAGAAGATACAATTTTCTCCATATTATTCTATCAAATAAAAGAAAATTGAAAAGGAGTTAATCAGTGGTGGTGAATGCCATACAGAAGTTTTAAATTAAGAAGATGCCTTTGAATTTGGAGATGAGATAGCTAATCTTTGATAGAATAATTCCAACACAATCCTGAAGGCTGAAAAACCAGATCATGATATTCCTTCAGCAGAAAGATGTGTCTTTACTGCTTCCAAATATATGTGATTATATTGCAATTTTAGAGCCAAAGAAGAAAATGGTTAAGGAATGAACAGATGGTAATTAAATAGAGACAGGAGCCAAAATTACTCTTTAAGAAGTTTGTTAGTGAGAAAAAGAGTAGACCAAAGATTGCACAGTATCATGGAATAGCCTTTAAAAGAATGTTTGTTTATTTATTTTGGGAGAGAGGGAGAGAGAACATGAGTAGGGGAGGGACAGAGAGGGGGGGGGGAGGGAGAATCCCGAGCAGGCTCCACGTTGTGCAGCACAGGCTCAATCTCACACACCATGAGATCGTGACCTGAGCCGAAATCAAGAGTCTGACACTTAACTGACTGAGACACTCAGCAACCCTGAGAATAGCTTTTTTTTTTTTAAAGAAAAATGAATAGAAATGATGATAACAAAGATGAAGAGAGAGAGAGAATGATGAAATGGAAAGCAAAATGAGAAATTTTTGGAAAATATTTCTTACTCTGATCTAGATGGGAAAAATACAAGAGAGCTGAAATAAATTGGCATCAAGTTTTCTTCATTTTCCAGATCTTAGAGGGAATGGGGGAAGCTTATTTATTTAGTTATTTATTTTCAGTGTTCAATTTTTTTTTATGGTTAAGGGATGACTTATCTTCCATCAGTACTGTTATTTTTCTTAAATATTGACTTTCATTTTATTTTTTGCCCTCTATTTTTAAGAAAAAATTATTCATTGTTTAATTTACACCCAAGTTAGTTAGCACATAGTGCAACAATGATTTCAGAAGTAAATTCCTTAATGCCCCTCACCCATTTAGCCCATGCCTTTCCTACAGCCCTTCCAGCAGCCCTCTGTTTGTTCTCTATATTTAAGAGTCCTTTATGTTTTGTTCCTCTCCCTGTTTTTATATTTTTACTTCCCTTCCCTTACGTTAATCTGCTTTGTGTCTTAAAGTCCTCATATGAATGAAGTCATATGATATTTGTTTTTCTCTGAATAATTTCATTTAGCATAATACCTTCTAGTTTCATCCATGTAGTTGCAAATAGCAACTACATTCTTTTTTTTATTGCTGAGTAATACTACATTGTTTACACACACACACACACACACACACACACACCACTTCTTCTTTATCCATTTATCCATCGATGGACATTTGGGTTCTTTCCATACTTTGGCTATTGTCTGGCTTCAGGCTTCACCCTTAACGTCCTTGTTCCAGCACTAGTGAATGTGGTTGTTTTCCAGGGTCTGTTGGATCCTGTGCCTGTAGGAGGGCTACACCGCCTCCACCAAGTACCCTCCCAGCAGGGGAACCACCAGTCCCCACATGGCCTGCAGACCCTGGGACCATATATGGCTTTTATGATCTTGAGGTATATTCCTTCTATCCCTAGTTTCTTGAGAGTTTTTTTTCAAGAAAGCATGCTGTATTCAAATGCTTTGTCTGCATCTATTGAAAGGACCATGTGGTTCTTGTCCTTGCTTTTATTGATGTGATGTATCACATTGATTGTTTTGTGGATATTGAACCAACTCTGCATCCCAGGTATAAATCACAGTTGGTTGTGGTGAATAATTCTTTTAATATATTATTGGATCCAGTTGGCTAGGATCTTGTTTGAGGATGTTTGCATCTATATTCATCAGGGAAATTGGTCTATAGTTCTCCTTTTTAGTGGGGTCTTTGTCTGGTTTTGGAATCAAGGAAATGCTGGCTTCATATATGAGTTTGGAAGTTTTCCTTCCATTTCTATTTTTTGAAACTACTTTAAGAGAATAGGTGTTAATTCTTCTTTAAATGTTTGATAGGATTTCCCTGGAAAGCCATCCGGCTCTGGGTTTTTGTTTTTTGGAAGATTTCTGATTACTAATTTGAATTCTTAACTGGTTATGGGTCTGTTCAAATTTTCTATTTCTTCCTATTTCAGTTTTGGTAGTTTATCTGTTTGTAGAAATTTGTTCATTTCTTCCAGATTTCCCATTTTATTGGCATATAATTGCTCATAATATTCTTACTGTTGTTTGTATTTCTGCAATGTTGGTTGTGATCTTTTCTCTTTCATTCTTGATTTTATTTATTTGGGTCCTTTCCTTTCTCTTTTTGATCAAACTGCCTAGGGGTTTATCAATATTAATTCTTTCAAAGAACCACCTGGTGGTTCAATTGGTTTCTTTGGTTTCAATATCATTGATTTTTGCTCTAATCTTTATTATTTCCTGTCTCCTGCTGTTTTTTGGCTTTATCTGCTGTACTTTTTCCAGTTATTTGAGGTGTAAGGTTAGGTTGTGTATCTGAGAACTTCCTTCTTTAGGAAGGCATGGAAGGCATATACTTCCCTTTTATGTCTGCCTTTGCTTCATCCCAGAGGTTTTGGGCTGTTGTGTTGTCATTTTCATTGGCTTCCATGTACTTTTTTTTTCTCCATAATATTTTATTGTCAAATTGTTTTCCATACAACACCCAGTGCTCTTCCCCTTAAGTGCCCTCCACCATCAACACCACCTCTTTTCCCCCCTCCCCCTTCCCCCTCAACCCTCAGTTCATTCTCAGCATTCAATAGTCTCTCAAGTTTTGCATCCCTCTCTCTCCCCAACTCTCTCTCCCTTCTCCGTTCCCCCTGGTTCTCCATTAGGTCTCTCTTGTTTTCTTGCTAGAGTTAT
>NC_043701.1:9733989-9753330 GCF_006229205.1 Suricata suricatta | reverse complement strand
GAGATATAGGAGAATATATCTGGGTTGAGAGAAGGTGAAAAAGTAAGGGAGAAAGGAGAAAGGAATATAAGGAGTAAAATTTAAAGGAATTAAGTAAAGAGGAAAAAAAAGGGTAATAATGACAAAGAAATAAGTACGAAACTAGTGAGAAAGAAAAATTTTTGTTATATATTAAAAAAACAACCAAAACAAAGCAAAACAAAAACAAAACAAAACAAAAAAAAACCCCGAAGAAATTAAAAAAAAAAAAGCAAGCAGCAGCTCCTCCTGGTGGATAGGCTTGGTTTGATGTGGTAAGTCTTGGAGTCTGCTCTCAGAGGCTCCGCCCCTGCCTGAGGCGAAATGAGCAGCAGGAGGTGAAGTGCGCACCTTCACAGACTCAATTGCGGAGTCCCCACCCCTAGTCCGGATTGCGATTGCAATGGGGGAAAGGAAAAAAACAAAAAGCAAAAAACCGAGTCTCTCTTAGTTTCCGATAGCCCAGCTCAAGACACTGTGCGCTGCTGGAAATGTGCTGGGAGCTCCCACATTCTAAGTGCGCGCGCCCGGGCCTCCACCTGCCACCGACTCTTTGTTGAGGGTCCCCTTGGCGCCCGCCTTATTTCTTCCCTGTGGGGACCCGGAATTCACGCAGTCCATGCAGGGGGCGGGGTGTGCCGTGGAAATGCGGTCCGTGGTCCCGTTCCCAAAACCAAGTTCGAATTGCTCGCGCCTGGAGCAGTCGCTGCTCAGGCCGCTTCCCGCTGGGGAGCGTGCCTCCCCAGCGCAGCTGCTTCTCACAGCCACAGGCGCCTCTGATTCCCCGCCGAGATGGCTTAGGGCTGGAGGATATTCCTTCTCTTGCGCCCCGCTGCCCAGTAGTTATCTATGGAGTGGGTTTCTGTCTCCAAGCTCAGCCAAGCGTTCTATACTTCTTCCCCAGAGACAGCTCCATGAGCGCGTTCCGACTCTGTCTCTTCCCTTTGTCTCTCGGGTGCCCCGCACTTGCGCCACGTTGGGCTGGGGATCTTACCTCCCCTGCCCGTCCCGGGCTGGCCTGTCCTCGGATCTCCCCCATTCGCCCCCACTCACTCACGTATCTTTGAGGTTCTATTCCTTCTGGAGTTCGTATTTTCTCCTTCCGCTCTCTCAGTTGAACGTAATATCCTTCTCAGTTCGAAAAATGGTGTGGAGGGAGTTTACAGAGCTCCCTTCCTCTCCGCCATCTTGGCTCCACCGCCTCCATGTACTTTTTAATTTCCTTTTTAATTTCTTGGTTAGCCCATTCATTTTTTAGTAGGTTGTTCTTTAGTCTCCCAAGTATTTGTTATCTTTCCAAATTTTTTCTTGTGATTGATTTCAAGTTTTATAGCATTGTGGTCTTAAAATATGCACAGTATGATATCAATCTTTTTGTACTTGTTGAGGGTTGATTTGTGTCCCAGTATGTGATGTATTCTGGAGAATGTTCCATGTGCACTCGAAAAGAATGTGTATTCTGCTGCTTTAGGATGAAATGTTCTGAATATATCTCTTAAATCTGTCTGGTCCAGTGTGTCATTCAAAGCCATTGTTTCCTTGTTGATTTTCCGTTTAGATGATCTGTCCATTGCTGTAAGAGGCTCACTGTTTCCGTGGCTTCTCTCTTCCCCCGTTCACATCTCTGTGCTGCGTACCTGCTGAGTTCTGTGGTTCAGGTTGTGTAGATTGTTGTATTAATCCTCAACTCAATTTTCTAGGTGTGCAAAATGATTTAGTGTTGATCTAGCTGCGTTTCAGTGATGAGAGATGCAAAAAAACTTCCATGCTGTTCTGTCATCTTGGCCCCTCCCTGGGAATGGGGGAAGCTTTTTAAAAATCTGGTTTGAAGAAGATTCTATTGGTTGCTTTTGGTGCTCCATCCATAGCCCTGTTACTGGTAGTGTACCCAGCCCTGCCAGCTGTCAATGCTGGCAGCCAAATTCTCACAGCTGCACCCTCTCTAGGGTATGGCTGTCCCTCCAGTGCAGACCCCAACCAGGCATTGACCAAACAGAAGGACAAAAACACCAACTAGCTTGACTCAAGCTAGGACCCTCTCTGTGGGTGCTGTTCCTGGTCCAGAGCTTTGCAGTGCAACAGAATCATCTCCAGGCGAAACACGTTCCTCCTCACAAGCCTACCCTCCTTCCTCATATTTTCCTCCTGGAGGCATTAGGTTTTAATAAATCACTGGGACAGTAATTCCCCCATTGGGCTCCACTTTAGGGGACAGGGGTTTTTGAAAGAATAAGGGAATGGCAAAGATGGTTTGACTGATGTCAGGCAGGGCTAATTTGTGGTAGAGTCTGTCAGAGTAAGACGCTGGTGGTTGTTTTTTTCCTGTTTTACCTTATTTTTTTTAGCTGTCCTCAGTAGTCAGAAATGGAAGCAGTGGACATAGCTGGTGGGCTCACAGAGGAAAATGAAAAGTAATTGATGGTTCTAGAGAGGGTAACTGAAAAATCTGACCTTGAGATCAAAACTGGACGGGATACATAAAATCCAATGGTAAAGCTGATAGCAAGAGTGGTAAGATGAGGAAACAGAAACTCTTTCCTTCACATCACTTATATTTGCTCTTTGCCTTTACCTGTGGGTTCTCTGCAGTTCTTCAAGGCTCTGACCTGAACCTCGAATAATCCGAGATAGCCCAGAGAAGCCCAGACTATATGATAGTCTCAGCTGTCTTCAGCATTTAAAGTCATTCTTTACCCCAGGAAAGATGAAGGTGCATGTTACATCCTGTTGTAAATATATTTGAAAACAGCTGACAGTTAACTGGACCAGTGACCAGAACACAAGAAAATATCAGCATCAATCCTTGCTCGTATTCTTTTATCTATTGTATTAAAGGGTTGATGACTGAACTAATATGATCCTCCCATTGGGTTGAGATTCTTAGCTATTTGAATGGACTCTCCAAAGAAAGTGAAGCTATTAAAAAAAATCCTCCCCACTTTCTCACCGCTCAGGTCAGGGATGTTTTAGGAGGGAAAAATGGATCTGGTTTGACTGAGGAGTAATAATACTCCCAGAAACGTTTTTCAAAATGAGGTCCATATTCTCATACCTCAATGTCTATACAAGAAACATTTTCCGTTGACTGTTAAGAACCTTATGCATAGGATTATACCCCGTGGCATGGACATTTTGAAAGCATATTAGAACAGGAATCTGGATCAAAGGGTTTTAGTCCCAGGTTAGAAGCATTTAACTCTCTCTTTTGGTGACAAGGATATCATCATAATTGTTGAGCATTGCCTCTTCATCTGTGACAGCTAGTATAAATAAAATATGGGAGTGTGTACTTTTTATTGAATTATGTTTCTCATTGTGATTTTTTAATTTACATCAAATTTACAAGTATTTATCATAAAACATAATTATAATATTCTCTTATGCATTTTTGAAGGTGCACATTTTACTTTCTGTATTCAGGAGGAAAAAAGCTTTCAGTTTTACTCCAAGGGCTGGGTCATATTGTTTGGTAGAATTTTTTTTTTTATAAATAGGAACTGTATTGGTAAAATGACATCAAATGGACATGGAACAAAAAAATTAACATTTGGAGATAATAAAGGAAGTGATGGTGAAAAGTTATTGTTTGTTTTACATACGCTTACACCTAGGCATTCAAAAGAGCTTGAGAAATTTGAGACACAAATTTGTTGTTGACCTATTAAGAAATTTTCAAAAAGACAGAAGTTATTTAAACTATCACAAAGAGAATTTTATCTCTCCATATGTTGAGTATGGTTTAATTTTGATAAGAGTAAAACATTAAGTTCATTCAAGTTATAGCAATAAGAGTGAGGCAAACAGAGATAGAAGAGAACACTATTGTCCTTGATGTGTTTAAGAGCTAACTGGGGAAGACAGAGGATCAAATAATAAAGGCTACATTTTGGGTACATACCACTAATACTATAGAAACTCTGGAGGAAAAATTCATGGGACCAGAATAGCCAGGAAGGCTTCAGAAAAGAATTTCATTATTTAAGGGTTGTTACACTGCATGACTTGATTTTATGAAATGGAAAACAATGTTGGATAAATGTGCTGATATCAGAACGGTAACTGGTAGTATAGGCAAGAAAGGCTTTACATTTTTTTTAAATGTTTATTCATTTTTGAGACAGAGAGAGAGACAGAGAGAGAGAATGAGTGGGGAGGGGCAGAGAGAGAGGGAAACAATCAGAAGCAGACTCCAGGCTCTGAGCTGTCAGCACAGAGCCTGATTTGGGTTCTAACTCATGAGCCAGGAGATCATGACCTGAGCTGAAGTCAGAAGCTTAACCAACTGAGCCACCCAGATGCCCCTAACTGTTTTTTTTTAAATGTTTATTTAGTTTTGAGAGAGAGAGAGACTCTCTCCAGAGAGTATGCTAGGTGTAGGCTTCACATCCTAACGGTTAGGATTTAGTAGAGGACAGCAGCTCCCGACGTGCATCCCCTGAAGCGTGCTATGACTAGCGTTATTCTGTCGTCTGTTTTAACCCTCGGAATATGCTTATTATTCTTCCCACTTTTCAGATGGAGTGACGGAGGCTCAGAAAGTGTCTGGGTTGTTCTCAGATCTCACAGCTAACAAATGAGAAAGCCAGAATTTCACTCTAAATCTGTCTGGCTCCAATCTTATTCATTTTTTATTCTATGGTTTCTCTTTGAAGATTCTTAATCAGAGGAGAGCTATGTACTGGTAGTTAGGAAGGATTACTCTGTTAGTGATGTGGGTGGTGAGTTAGAGGAAGGAAGAAAAAGACCAAAGATAAGCCTATGGAATATAGTAAATTGGCTATTGTTCTAGCATTTCCACTTAATTCTTTCTTATAGATCCCATCTCTCTGATAAAATTACCTATATAATCTTTCTGAGATCTACCTTTCCCATTAGAGCCTTTAATGTATTAATCATAGTTATTTTAAATTCCCTGGCTGATAATTACAACTTCTGTGTCATCTGAGTCTCATTCTGATTTAGGTCTTCAGACTGTATTTTCTTGTCTTTTTGCCTTCCTGTGAATTTTTGTTTGGCATGTACAAGGAAGTAGATACTGACATAAATAGGCCTTTAGTGGGGTAATTTATTATTTTTTAATTAAGTTTGTTTATTTTGAGAGAGGGGTTGGACAGGCCAAGAGAGAGAGAGAGACAGAGAGAATCCCAAGAAGGCTCAGCACTGTCAGCACAGAACCCAACCGAACTGTGAGATCATGACCTGAGCTGAAATCAAAAGTTCGCAGCTCAGCCAACTGACTGAGCCACCCTATGCTCCCTGGTGTGGGAATTTATGTGAATCAAGTCAGGAGGTGTGTTGTTGCTGTGAGCATCAGAGGCTGCAAATTCCTCTAGTGACTTTCTCCCCTTTTGGTTTTTAATATTTGTTTACTTTTGAGAGAGACAGAGCGAAAGCAGGGGAGGGGCAGAGAGAGAGGGAGACACAGAATTGGAAACAGGCTCCAGGCTCTGAGCTGTCAACACAGAGCCCAACGTGGGGCTCAAACTCATGAATCCTGAGATCATGACCTGAGCTGAAGTCTGACACTTAACTGACTGAGCCACCCAGGTGCCCCCCACCCCCACCCCTTTTGGCTTTTGATTTTCCCTTGTGCGACAATCCTATTTGGACTGCAGGCTTGTTAGCATGGTGGCCAGCTGTTCTGATTAACGTCCATCTCCTGGATGCACTTGGAGCATGGACTTTGTGTTTCTCTCCTTCTCTGGGGATTAGAGGTTCCCCCTGTGCCCACCAGAATAACCATCTTCCAGAATAAGCATGTTCTCAGCCAGTCCTTGAGACACTCTCCCATGGAGATAAAGTCGTTTTGATTCCTTCTTAGGTGACACAGGGAGATCTGGGTAGGGCAGAGCTCTATTCAGCTCTAGCTGAGATGGAAGGTTGCCTCTGCTCTTAAGTGATATCATTTTCTGTGCAAATTGAGCCTTTTGCTCCATGAGGGAGAAGGGTCTGGATGGATTTCACAGTGGCTGCTGTTTTGTCCCTGGCTAGTACCACAAGCAGAGATTTGTCTTGGGAAATGAGAGGCTGGAGGAGAAGCCTGGAGAAGGATGGGGATCTCCCTCTGACTTCAGCCCCCAGGAGTCTGACATTTTACATTCCCAGCAGTTTCTGGAATTGTTACTGTTTCTGCCAATTTACACGATGTCCAGCAGTAGCTTTCTTGCCACGTAAGCAAATGCTTGGTTCCTACGTTTCCCTGCAGGTGTCTGTCTCTTCAGGATGGCTTGTTGTTCCACTTGTCCTTTGTTGTATGTGTTCTCTAGTGGGTCCACGGAAAGCCATTAATTTGCTGCATGTCCACCTTGTTTGCTTGTAAAAACGGGAGCTTTTCTTTTTTAGCTCCCTGCATATCTAAGTTGGGATTGAAATCCTCCATCCATTTGCAGTTAACCTATTTGAGCCTTCTATTTAAAATGGATTTCTTGGGGCACCTGGGGGGCTCAGTCGGTTGAACGGCCGACTTCAGCTCAGGTCATGATCTCACAGTTCGTGGGTTTGAGCCCCACATCGGGCTCTGTGCTGACAGCTCAGAGCCTAGAGGCTGCTTCTGATTCTGTGTCTCCCTCTCTCTGACCCTCCCCTGCTCATGCTCTGTGTCTTTCTCTCTCAAAAAAATAAATAAAAAGTGTTAAACATTTTTTAATGGATTTCTCTTAGATAACATACAGTTGGGCATAGTTATTTTTTTAATTTTAAATGTTTATTTTTGAGAGACAGAAACAGAGTGTAAGCAGGGCAGGGGCAGAGAGAGAGGGAGACACAGAATCTGAAGCAGGTTCCAGGCTCTGAGCTGTCAGCGCAGAGCCTGACGTGGGACTTGAACCCACAAACCATGAGATCATGACCCGAGCGAGATGGGCCATGTAACTGACTGAGCCTCCCAGGCTCCTGTTATTGTTGTTGTTTGAACTCAGATGGACAATCTGCCTTTTAACTGGAATGTTTGGACTGTTAGTTTTCATGATGATTATTGATAAGATTAAAGTCGACCACCTTTCTAATTGTTTTCTTCCTAATTTCTCTCCTTTTTTTTTTTTTTTGGTCTTCTTTTTCTGCTTTCTTCTGGATTAAGTATGTATTTAAAATGGTTCTAAATTTTACCTTTATTGCTTCTTAACTACAATTCTTTCTATTGTTATTTTCATGGTTGCTTTGGAGTCCATATTCTTTGATTTATCATAGTCTCTCATCAAGTGATATGAAGTAATTACACTTTACATACCTTATAAGAACCTTACAATACACATCAGTTTCTTCCCTCATGGCCTTTTTGCTATATTGTCACAGTTTTTAATTCTATATAGGTTACAAATCCAGCAACTTACTGTTATTATTTTGCTATAGGCAGTTTTCTTTTAAAGATCATTTTATAAGAAGAGAAGACTGTATATATTTATCCGTATTATTATCCATTCTTGTGTTCTCCACTCCTTTGTTCTATTTTATGGGGCATCGTTTTCCTTCTGGCTGATGAGCTTTCTTTTATGTCTCTTGCTTTTTGGGTCTGCTTCTGATGAATTCTTTTTGCCTTTGGTAGTCTTAAAAGGACACTATTTTGCTTCATTTTTGAGAGCTATGTTTCTGAGTAGGGGATTCCAAGTTAACAGGTTTTAAAATTTTCTTTTAGTATTTTTAAAAGCCTGTTTCATTGTATTTTTTCTTGCATTGTTGAGAGAATTTGACATCATCCTTATATTTTGTTGTTTTGTACAAAATGAGTCTTTTTTAAATAGCCATTTTAATGTTTTCTCTATGTCACTGGCTTTAAACAATTTGATTATGAAGTGTCTTGGGGTTATTTTCCTCAAGTTTCCAGTGCTTGTGGTAAATGGAGCTTCTTAGATTTATGGGTTCATAATTTTCATCAAATTTGGAAAAAGTTGATCATTATGTACTCAAATATCTCTCTGTGCTCCCTTCACATTCCTCTCTTTTGAATAGTGCAATTATAGATCTTCCTTATACCTTCCAGCCACCTAAGAAACTCCAAATTCACTGCTCCATTCGGAATTTCCTCCCTGTTTCAAGGTCCACAATGTGCTCCCGGGCATAAAGTTGGGCCACATTAGGGCTCACTAGTTTTGCTTCCCTTCCTCCAGAGATCACAGCTCTGTGCTGTTGTTTCCTAAAGTTGTATATTTTGTCCGGTTTTCATTTGTGTGTGACAATAGAGCAAATCCGGTGTGTGTTGCTCCATTAGGGCCAGATGTGGAATTGAGAGCAAATAAATAAAAAATAGTTTTCAAATGATACTTCTCCAAGTCAACATTTAAAAATTGAAAAGAAATTTCAAAGTACATTTATTTGTGTCTTTATGGATCGCTCTGGTCAACATCTTTCTAATCTTTAGTGTTTTACCAGTAATTGGTATAAAAAAAACCCTATAGCCTTCTCAATTATTTTTCTAATATAAGTACATGAAGTTATACATTTATTTTAGGTCATCTCATGCATTTTGATATGTCATAATTTCATGATTATTTAGCCCAAAGGATCTTCTAATATCCTTGTAATTGTTTTTGGGCAATAGATTATATAGGGATTTTCTTGGTTTCTTACTGATTTCTAACTTAGCATTGTTTTTATTAGAAAATGTAATCTGTATGATTGTGGTCACTTTAAAGTGCTTTAGACCTGAATTTGGCCTAGCTTACACTCTCTTCCAGTGAATATGGTACATTTGAGAAAAATATACCTTCGGTGGTGGCCAAGGACAGTGCTCTCCAGGTGTGTGCCAACGAGGTCAAGTTGGTCATTAGCATTGCTCAAGCTGTCTGTAGCCTTCCTGATGTGTTTTCTATTGCTTTACCCATTTTTGAGATAAGTGGATTGAAATCTCCCACTGTGAATGTTATTTTTTCCTATCCCTTTATCAATCTTTCCCTAAAACTTCCTATAAATTTTTGCCTGATGTAATTTGGGAGTCTCCTTACTAGGCTAGTTGACACCCTTCTTTAACTCTGGGGTTATTGCTCATCTCAAGGGCTATTTTGTCTGATATTAGTGTAGACACACAGGTTTTCATACGCCCCTGTTTGCACAGTATCTTTTCCCACTGTCTTGTGCTTATAAAGTTGTGCCATGTTGGAAGGTGTCTCTCGGGTCCCATGTTTCACTTCCAGACTCAGGCAGGTCCTGAGTGCCTGTCACGTGAGGGAGGGGTCTCTCTGCCCCTTGCTGATTCCCAGCGGTAGACAGTAGTTGTGTCATTGTAGGGCCTGGAGTGTAGGAGGCTTTCTCTTTAATTCCTGCTTCACCCTCAGCCCTGGGCAAGCTCCCTCTGTAGCTGGGCTTTCTGAGTACTTCTCTCAGCCCTTCTGGTTCATTCTTGGGTGAGTGCCAGCTACCTCACACAGAGTGGCAGTGGCCAGGGTGCCAGAGTGATTTCCTTAGGTTTCCTAGTCTGCCTGGAGGCACAGGTAGACTGGCATTCTGTTGTTTTAAAGTAGTCTCTGAGATCTTATTGCCCTGCACCAGCCTTGCTCCGGAGCACCAAGGGCTCATGGAATAGAATCAGCACAGCATGCAGACTGTCCTCTGTGGGGGCTCTGGGGGCTTTTAAACTGCCAGGCAATTTACAGTTGGCCTTGAGAAGATGTGTTAAAAGTTCAGTTGCTTTCTTTCCATCAGAGTGACTTCCTCCTCCATTGCCAGCTCTATGAGACCAAAAATAGTTCTCCCATTTTTCCTGGGAGGGCTGTCACTCTTCCGATTTTGGTTCCTTTGTTTACTTTGTGACATCACTTATGGGATGGGCTCCAAATAATCAGGGTTTTGTAGGTTTTCCAGCCTGTTCTTGTCAGAGTGGGAATGAATTTCTTCCATGAATTTCAACACAGTAAATGAGAGCAGAACTTGTCAATCACTCTAGTAACTGTCCAGTCATTAACCCATCGCCTTGTCAAGCTCTACTCCACAGGCATCTGTTTTACGATTGTTTCTCTCATTATCTCTCCCCAGATCACAAGGAAGACTGCTGATTTTTTCACCCATTCATCAACTCAGCAAATTTTATTGCACCAGGGCTCTGTGGATCCAATGCTGATCAGAACACACAAATAGGCAATTGCAATCAATATTAAGTGCTGTAATTGAGGAATCTCTGGATCCTATCAGAACAACCTAGAACCCAAAGGAAACAACATATGAGCCAAAACATTTCATGTCAGGTGTGACTTTATAGAGGAAACTACATATAAACTAATATCTGAGTAGAAATGACTCAGGTGAGGAGGAAGTGGGGACCATGATGCAGCCTATGGGGAAGGACTGCTGGAGCCTGGACATGGGGGGAAATATGACTGCTTGCAAAAAGAAATGAAATACGATAGGAGTAAAGCATGTTTGCAAAAGAAGAGCAAAGGGTAGCAAAAGATAGTACTGATTTGTAACCACAGGCCAAATCATAAAAAGGGCAGTTAAGCCAAGTTTTAAAAGTTGGGTTTCGCAACAAAGAGAACGCCTTTGAACTTTGGCAGCAGGAGTATATGAGCCTATTTCTGATTGCGATGTTTTTCTTCTCTAGTCTTTATCCTGCTTCTGCTCAGAATCCGTAGTGACTTTTCATTCCAAATGTGGAATGCTTTAAAAATTTTTTAACGTTTATTCATTTTTGAGGGGCAGAGAGAGAGAGAGAGAGAGAGAGAGAGAGAGAGAGAGAGAGAGATGCAGAATCTGAAGCAGGCTCCAGGTTCTGAGCTGTCAGCACAGAGTGCAGCATGGGGCTTGAATTCATAAACCATGAGATCACGACCGACCTGAGCCTAAGTCAGGTGCTTAACTGTTTAAGCCACCCAGGTGCCCCTAAATGAGGAATGCTTTAAACTCAGAAAGCAGACTAGAGGACTCCCAGCTGCAAGAAGAGTATGTGGGAAATCGTTAAAATGTTTTCCAATGACCCCTTTGTGTAGTGACCCTCAGAGGATTGACTATACTCTGGGACTGTTGTAAAAGAAAGTTGGAAAAACAGGATAGAGAAAGTTTAGAGAGGGATTCTTTCAAATTGTAAGAAACACATGAGTTAAATTTACCCTATGGAAAAAAAGGAATCACTTTTTTAAAGTTTATTTATTTAGTTTTTGAGAGAGAGAGAGCAGGGGAGAGGCAGACAGAGAAGGAGAGAGAGAATCACGAGCAAGATATGAGATGTCAGCACAGAGCCCGGAGTGGGGCTTGAACTCATCACCTGGGAGCAGAAATCCAGAGTCAGACGCTTAACCTACTGAGCCACCCAGGCACCCCTCCCTATGATCCATTTTTAAGTATACGTTTCCGTAGTGTTATGTATATGCACATTGACTTGTAATGTTTGTCTTGCACATCTGAAACTCTGCACTCATTAAACAGCCCCCCTTCCTCTCCTCCTCCTTTCAGCCCCTAGTAACCCCCATTCTACTTTCTGCGTCTATAAATCTTATTATGTTTACTTGTTATTCTGTGACTGGCTCATTCCACTTAGCATGGTGTCCTCAACTCATCCATGCTGACATGTGACAGGATTCCCTTCCTTTTTAGGCTAAATCATATTCCATTGTACGTATGTACCACATATTTGTCTCTTGGCTTTTATGAATTGTGTTGTTATGAACATAAATTGATGAATATTTCTTTGAGAAGTTGCTTTCCATTTTATTGGATAAACACCCATAATAATCTCTATTAGTTCTATTTTTATTTTTTTCAGGACACTTAATTCTGTTTTTCATATTGGCAGACCATTTTGTAATCTCAAGGATAGTACACAAGGGTTTCAATTTCTCTATATTCTTGTCAGTACTTGTAACTTTCTCATTAGTTTTTGATACAGGATATTCAAATACGTGTGAAGTGATGTATCTTTGCAGTTTTGATTTACATTTCTCCGATGATTAGTGATGTGGAGCATTTTTATATGCCTGTAGGTATTGGTAGATCATCTTTGGAGAAATGTCTATTCAAGTCCTTTGCCCTTTAAAAATATCAGATTATTTGTTGTTGAAGTGTAAGAGTTCTTTCTATATTCTGAATATTAATCCTTTTTTAGGTAGATGATTTGTAGATGTTTCTTCCCATTCTTTAGGTTACCTTTTCTCTCTTGTTTTGTACTTTCAGGCATAAAAGTTATTAAGTTTGATGGAGCCCTTTTGGGTTATTTTTGATTTTTTTTTTTTTGCCTGTGCCTTTACTGTCTTATCTACAAAAGCACTGTCAAGTTCAATGTCATGAAGCTTTATCTCTATGATTTTTTGTAGAAGTTTTATAATTATTATTTTAAGTTTAAAGTCTTCAATCTGTTTTCAGTTTATATTTGTGTAAGGTATAAGATAAAGGTTTGACTTCATTTTTTTTTTTTGCATGCATGCATGCATATATCCAGTTTTCTTAACACTGTTTGTTGAAGAGACTGTCTTTTCCCAACTGAGTGATCCTGGCATTGTTGTGAAAGAATATTTGACCATTTGCATGAAGGCTTATTTCCAAGCTCTCTGTGGTATTCCATTGGCCTTTGTCTTTCTGACAGTACCACACTGTTCAGATTACTGTAGCTTTGTAGTATGTTTTGAAATGAGGAAGTAAGTGTGAATTCTCCAACTTTATTCTTCTTATTCAAAATTGTTTGGGCTCTTTGGGGTCTCTTGAAAGTGCACATGAATTTTAAAATGGATAAATGAGTTACGGGTAACAAGGAGGGCATTTGTGATGAGCCCTGGGTGTTATATGTAAGTGATGAATCACTAAATTCTACACCTGAAACTAATTTTATTATATATGTTAAATATCTAGAAATGAAATAAAATTTAAAATGAAAAAATAAAATTAATTTTTCTATATTTGCAAAATATGCCATTGGGAATTTGATAGGCATTGCATTTAATCTATACATAGCTTTAGGTAGTATGGGTATCTTAACAATTCTGTGTTCTTCTAACCCAAGAGCTCAAGATGTCTTTCCATTTATATTTTTCTTCTTTTAATTTCTCTCATTACTATTCTGTAAAGATACAGAATAGTAATCCAGTCCTCAGTTGGATTTATTCATATTTTATTCCTTTGATGCTATTATAAAATTTTATTTATTTATTTATTATTTTGGATTGTTAATTGTTAGTGTATAAAATGCAACTGACTTTTGCATGCTGATTTTGTATCCTGAATTTATTAGTTCTAAGTTGCGTGTATGGTTTGGCTTTATTGTTTTGTTTTGTTTTCTTTTCTTTTCTTTCATTCTTTCTTTCTTTTTGACTCTAAAATTTTCTTTAAAAGATTGTGCCATTGGGGCACCTGGGTGGCTCAGTCAGTTAGGTGTCCGACTTCGGCTCAGGTCATGATCTCACAGTCCATGGGTTTGAGCCCCACATTGGACTCTGTGCTGACAGCTCAGGGCATGGAGCCTGCTTCAGATTCTTTGTCTCTCTCCCTTTCTCTGCCCCTACCCAGCTTGCTCTCTGTCTCTGTCTCTCAAAATAATGACATAAAAATTTTAAGAAAAAAAAGATTATACCATCTATGAATAAAGATCGGTTTACTACTTCCTCTTCAATTAGAATGGTTTTTATTTCTCTTTCTTGCTTAATGATTCTGGCTAGGACTTCTAGTACTCTGTAGAGTAGAAGTAATAGGAGTGGGCAGCATTGTCTTGTTCAGATCTTAGAACTCACAGTCTTTCACCACTGATTACGATGTGAACTATGGGCTTCTCATATATGGTTTGTATTATGCTTAGTTACTTTGCATCTATTCCTAGTATGTTGAATATTTTTAATCAGGAAAAGGTGTTGAATTTTATCAAATGCTTTTTCTCTGTCACTTGAGAAAATCATGTGGGTTTTGTGCTCCATTCTGTAATGTGGTAATTACATTGACTGGTTTTTGCATGTTGAACCATTCTTGTATGCCAGAATAAGTTTCACTTGGTTATAGTGTATAAACCTTCTAATGTGCTGTTGATTTGAGTTTGCTAATGTTTCACAGCATTTTCACATTGATATTCATTGTGGATATTGGTCTGTAGTCTTGTTTTCTTGTAGTGTCTTTGTCTGGGTTTGGTGTCAAGGTAATGCTCTCCTCATGTATGAAGCATAGAAATACTCTCTCCCTTTCAGTTTTCTTGGGAGAATTTTAGGAGGATTCGTCTTCTAAATGTTTGGTAGAATTCTCCTTTTTTTCTGGATGTTTCTTTATTCTCCAATGTATATTGATTACTGACTTAATATACTCATTATTTGTTCAGATTTTATATTTCTTCATGATTCAGTCTTGGTAGATTGTGTTTCTAGGGATATATACATTTCTTCTAGGTTTTCCAAATTTTTTCATATAATTCTTAATAGTATTTTTTCTTTTTTGAGAGAGAGAGAAGAGAGACAGAGAGCATGCACAAATGGGGGAGAGGCAGAGAGAGATCTTAAGCAGGTTTGACACCTGACATGAGGCTCAATCTTATGACCATGATACCATGACCTGAGCCAAAATCAAGAGTTGGACTCTGAAACAATGGAGCCACCCAAGCCCACTGATAGTATTTCTTTATAATCTTCTTTATTTCTGCAGCATTGGTTGTAATTTCCCCTTTTTTTGTTTCTTATTAGTTATTTGAATCTGCTTTTTTCTTATTATAGCTAAGGATTTTTCAATTTTTTGATCTTTAAAAGGGCACTCTTAGTTTCTTATAGTTTCGTTGATTTTTTGATTAAATTATTTTTCTATATATTTTTTCTTTGATTTCTATTACTTCCTCCGTTACTTTGGATTAGGTTTATTCTTCTTTTTCCAGTTTATTGAGGTGTAAAGTCAGGTTGATAATATGATAATTCTTTTTGTTAATTTACATATTTACAACCACAAAATTTCCTCTTAGCATTGCTTTCTTTGCATTCCATCAGTTTTGGTATGTTCTGTTTTCCCTTTTACTTATCCTAAGGTATTTTCTAATTTCCCTTTTGATGCCTGTTTTGATCCACTTGTTACTTAATAGTATATTGTTTAGTTTCCACAAATGGTGAATTTTCCAGTTTTCCTTGAGCAATTGATTTTTAGTTTCATTTTATTGTGATCATAAATATACTTTGTATGATTTCAAACTATTTGGATTTGTTAGACCTAACATGTAGTCTATCCTGGAGAATGTTTTATATCCCCTTGAGAAGAATGTATAGTCAGTTGTTGAGTGAAGGGTTGTGTAACGACTTTTAAGTTCAATTGGTCTGTCGCATTGTTCAAGCCCCATATTTCCTCATTGATATTCTGTCTGGCTTTCTATCCAGCACTGACAGTGGGTTATTAAAGTCTCCTACTACTGTTTTGTTGCTGTCTAATTCTCCCTTCAACTCTGTCAAAGTTTGCTTCATAAATGTTCTGGGGTTTTAGGCCTAAACATTTGTAATTATTATATCTTCTTGGTAAATTGACTCATTTGTCACAAATAATATCCTTCTTTGCCTCTTGGAGCAGTTTTTCATGTAAGTCTATTTGTCTCATATTAATGTAGCCACTCCTGCTCTACCATTTGCATGGGGTATAATTTTCATTCCTTCATTTTCAGCCTATATGTGTGTTTCAGTCTAAAGTGAGTCTCTTATACATAGTATAAAGTTGGATCCTGCTTTTTTGTTTGTTTTTATCCATGCAGCCAATTAATGTCTTTCATTAAGAAGTTTTACCCACATACAGTAGTTGTCTCTTATCTGTAGTTTTGTTTTCCAAGGTTTCAGTTACCTGTGGTCAGTAAGGATCTGTGAACGAGGATCACATTATGACCTATTGCCAGAAAGTCCATAGTAGTTTATCACTTCGTCACTGTGCCTACATCATTCACTTCACTTCATCTCAGCACACAGGCATTTTATCATCTCGTATCATCACAAGAAGAGTGAGTACAGTAAAGGAATATATTTTAAGATACCACATCAATTAGAATATATTATTATAATGGTTGTATTTTAATATTAGTTATTGTTAACCTCTTACCATGCCTATTTATAAATTAAACTTTATCATAGAGAAGTATGTATAGGAAAATACATAGTATATATATGATTTGGCACTGTCTGCTATCTCAGGCGTCCACTGGAGGTTTTGGAACATCTCTTGGATGCATAAGGGGGACTGCTGTATATTGAAAATGGTTACTAAAAAGGAAGAACTCACTATTGTCATTTTATTAATTGTTTCCTATACATCTTTAAGCTTTCTCTCTCTCTCTCTCTCTCTCTATTTTACAAAGCCTGTTTCTTCTCTTGCTGCCGTCCTTTGTGCTTTGTTGATTTTTGTAAGTGATGTGCTTTGATTCCCTTCTCATTTCCTTTTGCGAATATTCTTTAGATGTTTCCTTGTAATAACTATTGTAATTCCACAGAACACTGTGAAGTAATATTACCTATTTTTAACTGATAACAAGTACAGTTACATGCAAAACCTCTACTTAATACAACTCTGCTCCCCCCCACTTTGATATTGATTCACAAATTACATCTTTATATTTTATACCCACTAGAATAGATTTGTGTTATTTTTTACTGTTTTTGTTATTTAAAGTCTATGCACCAAAATTATAGTAGTACAGGTTACTATTTTCACCTATGTATTTTCTTTTATTAAAGAAACATATATATTTACATTAAATGTAATATCGTGTGTTATATATTAATTTAATTAATATATTAATTATTAACATCAATGTTAATTTATATTAAGTAAATATTAATGCAAAAATTAAAGTAAATATTAATGTTAACTATTAAATTGTTAAATGTTAAATATATCAAATAATTAAATTATTCATTAAATATATAAATATTTATTTTAAATATATATATTTTAAGTAGGCCTCATGATAACCTGGAGCCCAACGAGGGGCTTAGACTCACAACCATGAGATCAAGACCTGAGCTGAGATCAAAAGTCAGGTGCCTACCTGACTAAGCCACCCAGGTGCCTGGAAACTTACATTTTTGTATGGTTTTTGTTTTGCTGTCTACCAACCTTTTATTACAAATTGAAGGACTCCCGTTTGCATGGGTTGTAGAACATATCTACTGGTCATGACCTCACTCAGCTTTTGTTTATCTAGAAAAGCCCTAATTTTTCCTTCATTTTTGAAGGTGAGTTTTGCCTGATATAGTATTCTTGACTGAAAATGTTTTTTCTTTCAGTATTTTGAATATATCATCCTATTCCTCTCTGGCCTACAAAGTGAGGACAGGAAAGTCTCCTGAAAAATCTCCTGATAACCTTAGAGAAGATACCTTGTATATAATGAGTAGCTTTTCTTTTGTTGCTTTCAAGATTTGCTTTTTGTCTGTGACTCTAGACAGTTTGATTATAATGTGTCTCAGTCTGACTGTCTTTGAATTTATACTGGTTGAGGTTTTTGAGTTTTTTGAATCTGTAGGTTCATTTCTTTCCTCAGATTTGGGAAGTTTTCTAGCATTGTTTCTTCAAATAAGTTCTCTTTCTCTTTCTCTCTCTCTCTCTTATTCATTTGGGATACTACTCATAACATGTATACTGTCCCCTTGCTATCCCATAAATCCCTTAGTCACTCCACTTTTCTTTATCCTATTTCGTCATTGTTCTTCTGACTTGATGAGTTAAAATGACTTGTCTTCAAGTTTGCAGTCTTTCTTTTGCCTGATCAAATCTGATGTTGAACTCCAGTGATGAATTTTTCAGTTTAGGTATTGTCTTTTACATGAACAGAGTTTGTTTGTTTAATTTTTATAGAGTCTATTTCTTTGTTTTTATTTTCATTTTGCTTAGGCCTTGTTTTGTTGACATCAATTAGTCTCGTGTCTGTGTTCCTTTTTAACTTGTATTTTTATGACAGTTATTTTAAATTCTTTGTCAGACAGCTCACAGATCTACGTTCTATAGCATTGGTTTCTGGAGCCTCATTTTTTCCTTTAACTGGGCTACGTTTCCTTGTATGCCTTGTAATATTTGTGGTAGGGATTTATGTGGACGTTTGAGAAAACAAACCCCTATCCCAGGCTGCATACTGGCTTCATGCAAGGGAAGGACTTTACCAATAAGCAGATTGGAGGTTCTAGGGTCTCTCAAAACTTTTATGTTCTGTTGCTCTCTTTCATGTCTGCCCACAGAACTGCAGGTCTGTCAGGTTGCACACCTCCGTTCTCAGTGGTTTCCAAACTCTGACAGCGACCCATAAGTGCTGAGTCAGATGAAAGAGTAACCACTTCCTTGAGCAGCCAGCACACAAGCCTGAGTGTTGGAATTAGGATCCACTCTTTTGTTTCTGTCACCTGAGAGGAGCCTCAATATGGGAGGTTTCCTCCTAGTTGTCCACACTCTGCCACACAGGTGAAGGGGCATCAGGGGCATGTCAAACACTGCAGATTTTCTTACCACTTTCAAAGGAATTCCTTTGTGGGTTTACAATGGCCAGTAAATCACTCTCTAGAGTCCTTACAGAGATGTTCTGGTCCATATGTTGTTGCTAACTTGATGTCTCTGTGGGGGAAGTGATGGCCTATAGCTTCCTCATTTGTCATCTTGATAATGACTCCAGGTGGACTTTTATACTTGAATAAGAAGCTGGGTCTTATTCCTGTGAAATAAAGGCTCAGGAGAAGGTCCTATACAATAAAGTAAAAAGATTCAATCATGATTACAGAATGGGAATTCTAGCTCCACACTCAGAATTCTAGCTCAACACTCAAATTTTGATGAGGATATGAAGGAAACTGACTTTTCCAACATGGTTAGTGGCAGGGGCAGGTCTATTTCTTCAGTGTTCTTGTTTTTCTTTCTTCTATTGCACATTTTATTTTATTTTTATTTTAAAAAATAGTTTATTGTCAAATTGGCTTCCATACAACACCCAGTGCTCTTCCCTACAAGTGCCCTTCTCCATTCCCACCACCTCTTTTCCCCCCTCCCCCTTCCCCTTCAACCCTCAGTTCATTTTCAGTATTCAATAGTCTCTCAAGTTTTGCGTCCCTCTCTCTCTCCCCAACTCTCTTTCCCTCTTCCCGCCCCCCTGGTGCTCCATTAGGTTTCTCCTGTTCTCCCGTTAGACCTATGAGTGCAAACATACGGTATCTGTCCTTCTCTGCCTGGCTTATTTGGCTTAGCATGACACCCTCAAGGTCCATCCACTTTGCTACAAATGGCCAGATTTCATTCTTACTCATTGCCATGTAACACTCCATTGTATATATATACCACATTTTCTCACACACTCATCAGGTGATGGACATTTAGGCTTTTTCCATGTTTTGGCTATTGTTGACTGTACTGCTATGAACATTGGGGTACATGTGCTCCTATGCATCAGCATTTCTGTATCTCTTGGGTAAATCCCCAGCAGTGCTATTGCTGGGT